>NC_090366.1:12835255-12934840 GCF_035084215.1 Heptranchias perlo | reverse complement strand
TCAGAAGGACGTGAATCTTTGGAATTCTCTACTCCAGTGGGCTGTGGATGCTCAGTCGTTGAGTATATTCAAGATTGAGATCGATAGATTTTAAGGGAATCAAGGGAAATGGGGATCGGGCGGGGAAGTGGAGTTGAGGTCGAAGATCAGCCTCGATCTGATTGAATGACGGGGCAGGCTCGAGGGGCCGAATGGCCTACTCCTGCTCCTATTTCTTATGTTATGATACTGGGGGCTAAAAGGGTTAAATTGCGAGGACAGGTTACACAGACTAAGCTTGTATTCCCTTGAGTTTAGAAGATTAAGGGGTGATCTGATTGAGGTGTTTGAAATGATTAGAGGATTTGATAGGGTAGAGAGAGAGAGAGCAGGGGAGTTCTCCCCGGTGTCCTGGTCAATACCCCTCAACCAACATCGCCAAAAACAACAGATGATCTGGTCATTTATCCCATTGCTGTTTGTGGGATCTTGCTGTGCGCAAATTGGCTGCCGCGTTTCCTACATTACAACAGTGACCACACTTCAAAAAGTACTTCATTGGCTGTAAAGCGTTTTGGAACGCCTCACGCCAAACCCACCCAATCGAGCTGCATGGTGAAATCTCAAACTATCACATCGTGCACTGAAGACAGGAAAGATCGTGCAATGGAACGAAGAATTTTAATCAGTGCGAAATGTAACTTACAGTCAGTCAGCGCCAGTAATAAATTACACACAGGAAACAACATCACAGGAAGTTTTGAGGCCACAGAGTTGGAGTGCATGTGATTGGCTGAATCAGTACAGCAGTCCCTGATTGGCCATTGGGCCTATTCAGAATACTTGGCCAGGAAATTTCAGTGCAAGTTGGAAAAGGCACAAACTCCTCCTCCTCCCCCCCCCTATCTGGGGACTGGGATCAGACGCTGGCCCTTGTCTTCCATTCAGACCTGGACAACATCCAGGCTTGGGCTCATAAGTGGCAAGTAACATTCGTGCCAGGCAATGACCATCTCCAACAAAAAAAAAAGAGTCTAACCACCTCCCATTGACATTCAACGGCATTACCATCGCCGAATGCCCCACCATCAACATCCTGGGGGTTACCATTAACCAGAAACTTAACTGGACCAGCCATATAAATACTGTGGATACAAGAGCAGGTCAGAGGCTGGGGATTCTGCGGTGAGTGACTCACCTCCTGACTCCCCAAAGCTTGTTCACCATCGACAAGGCACAAGTCAGGAGTGAACATAAGAACATAAGAAATAGGAGCAGGATTAGGCCAATCGGCCCCTCGAGCCTGCTCCGCCATTCATTAAGATCATGGCTGATCTGATCCTAACCTCATCTAAATTCATGTCCAATTACCTGCCCGCTCCCCGTAACCCCTAATTCCCTTTACTTCTAGGAAACTGTCTATTTCTGTTTTAAATTTATTTAATGATGTAGCTTCCTGGGGCAGCAAATTCCACAGACCTACTACCCTCTGAGTGAAGAAGTTTCTCCTCATCTCAGTTTTGAAAGAGCAGCCCCTTATTCTAAGATTATGCCCCCTAGTTCTAGTTTCACCCATCCTTGGGAACATCCTTACCGCATCCACCCGATCAAGCCCCTTCACAAGCTTATATGTTTCAATAAGATCGCCTCTCATTCTTCTGAACTCTAATGAGTAGAGTCCCAATCTACTCAACCTCTCCTCATATGTCCGCCCCCTCAGCCCCGGGATTAACCGAGTGAACCTTCTTTGTACTGCCTCGAGAGCAAGTATGTCTTTCCTTAAGTATGGACACCAAACTGTATGCAGTATTCCAGGTGCAGTCTCACCAATACCTTATATAACTGCAGCAATACCTCCCTGTTTTTATATTCTATCCCCCTAGCAATAAAAGCCAACTTTCCGTTGGCCTTCTTGATCACCTGTTGCACCTGCATACTAACTTTTTGATTTTCTTGCACTGGGACCCCCAGATCCCTTTGTACTGCAGTACTTTCCAGTTTCTCAACATTAAGACAATAACTTGCTCTCTGATTTTTCCTGCCAAAGTGCATAACCTCACATTTTCCAATATTGTATTGCATCTGCCAAATCTCCGCCCACTCACCCAGCCTATCTATATCCCCTTGTAGGTTTTTTATGTCCTCCTCACTCTCTACTTTCCCTCCCATCTTTGTATCATCTGCAAACTTTGATATGTTGCACTCGGCCCCCTCCTCCAAATCGTTAATATAGATTGTAAAGAGTTGGGGACCCAGCACCGACCCCTGCGGAACACCACTGGCCACTGGTTGCCAGTCCGAGAATGAACCATTCCTGTTAGATAACCAATCCTCCACCCATGCCAGAATATTACCCCCAATCCAGTGATTCTTTATCTTGAGCAATAATCTTTTATGTGGCACCTTGTCGAATGCCTTCTGGAAGTCTAAATACACTACATCCACTGGTTCCCCTTTATCCACCCTGTACGTTATGTCCTCAAAGAACTCAAGCAAATTTGTCAGACATGACTTCCCCTTCATAAAGCCATGCTGACTTTGTCCTATTAAATTATGTTTATCCAAATGTTCTGCTACTGTCTCCTTAATAATAGACTCCAAAATTTTACCCACCACAGATGTTAGGCTAACTGGTCTATAATTTCCAGCCTTCTGCCTACTACCCTTTTTAAATAAGGGTGTTACATTAGCAGTTTTCCAATCTGCCGGGACCTTTGCTGAGTCCAGAGAATTTTGGAAAATTATTACCAAAGCATCCACAATCCCTACTGCCACTTCCCTCAAGACCCTAGGATGTAAGCCATCAGGTCCAGGGGATTTATCCGCCTTGAGTCCCATTAATTTACTGAGTACCAATTCCTTAGTGATTTTAATCGTATTTAGCTCCTCCCCCCCCTAGAGCCCCCTGTTTGTTCAGTGTTGGGATATTCTTAGTGTCCTCTACCGTAAAGACTGAAACAAAATATTTGTTCAGCATTTTTGCCATCTCCATGTTTCCCACCATTAATTTCCCGGTCTCATCCTCTAAGGGACCTACGTTTGCCTTAGCCACCCTTTTTCTTTTTATATAACTGTAGAAACTCTTGCTATCTGTTTTTATATTTTTTGCTAATTTATTCTCATAATCTATCTTCCCTTTCTTAATCAATCCTTTAGTTACTTTTTGCTGTCTTTTGAAGACTTCCCAATCTTCTATCCTCCCACTAAGTTTGGCTACCTTGATGGAATAGTCTCCACTTGCCTGGATGAGTGCAGCTCCAACAACACAAGAAGCTCGACACCATCCAGGACAAAGCAGCCCGCTTGATTGGCACACCATCCACCACCGTGGCTGCGGTGTGTACCATCCACAGGATGCACTGCAGCAACTCGCCAAGGCTTCTTCGACAGCGCCTCCCAAACCCGTGACCTTTGCCACCTAGAAGGACAAGAACAGCAAGAACATGGGAACAACACCACCTGCACATTCCCCTCCAAGTCACACACCATCCCGACTTGGAAATATATCGTCGCTGGGTCAAAGTCCTGGAACTCCCTTCCTAACAGCACTGTGGGAGAACCTTCACCACACGGACTGCAGCGGTTCAAGAAGGCGGCTCACCACAAACCTTCTCAAGGGCAATTAGGGATGGGCAATAAATGCCGGCCTCACCAGCGACGCCCACATCCCACGAACGAATAATAAAAAAAGTTGGCCGGATTGGATTTGTCCTGCTTTTTGTGGACAGGACATACCTGGGCAATTTTCCACATTGTCAGGTCGATGCCAGTGACTGCTGAGCCCAGTCCGTTACTCACATTCCAGCAGCAGTCAGTCGATAACCACAAATACTGGGCTGATTTGCCCCTTCTGGACCTAGGCACAGTGTAGTGCAAACTCAGTTAGTTCTGGATAGCTGTGTCCCCAGGTTTTTGTCAGCTGCTCCATTTTGATGCTCAGGTGCTTTTGTCACAGGCCGTGTTCTCCATCCAAACAAGTCATGTCTGTCAAATCATCTCATTATTAGATGATTCACTTAGATTTGGGCGTCTATTTCGTTCCCTAGGAGAGAAACACGGTTCAGGTTAGGTTAAAAGAATCCAACACTTTGGACAAGTGTCTAAAGGAGCTGTTCAGGAGGATGGACCAATTAAATCACACTCAACATCCTGGGTACCAACGGCAGCTGGAAAATGTGTCACAGGAGCTGCATGTTGTTGGAGCAGAGAGCAGAGGAGAGGTGGCTTCTAGGGCAGGTAAGGGGCAAGAGCTGTACACTCCACAGGACTTGTGCTGCCTGAGGCACTACACTAATGGAAAAATGAGCAGATAGCCTCAATTTTGAAGATGAAGAAGAATTTGATGAGGACCCCACAGTTAACACTGAGATGAAGATGACGGGGATTTGATCAGACAGGAGGAAATTGGGCCTGTCCGGACTCTCCAGGCTGATCCTGAAGAATTGAGAGGAGCCACAGACGGAGATGATATTCCTCAACGGTCAAGCTAGTTCTAGTAGTGGCCGGACAGGCTAAGAGAGGAAGAAATATCGTGACGGGGGAGGAGCAGAGGTCAGATTAAGGGAGTCCTGCAATCGTTCTGCCCGCTCGGAGAGTGATATTCCTTGACGGTCAAGCTAGTTCTAGTAGTGGCCGGACAGGCTAACAGAGGAAGAAATATCGTGACAGGGAGGAGCAGAGGTCAGATTAAGGGAGTCCTGCAATCGTTCTGCCCGCTCGGAGAGTGGGGGAGGGAGGGGTTGGAGAGGTGAGCAGGGAGATGTGGATGTTGAGGGAGACAAGGAAGTCCAAGATGGCCTTCCCAGTGATCAAAACCTCTGATGGACGGGTCAAGGGGACGGTCTGAAAAGTGCAGGAAGAGATTGAGCAAAGGATCAGAAGGTGGAGAACAGTCAGAGGAGAGAGCAAAGGGGATTTCAGGTGTAGGCTGAGGAGTTATTTGGTGGAGAGATTAGGTGAGTGTCCACTAACTGTATGATAGGAGGAGCCACACATTCCCGTTCCCTTCACCTTCAGTTATACAACTAAAGGATGATAAGCTGGTAGTGACCGGATACTGCTCCCTGACAGGATGGACTGAAGCTCCCCTCACAATGTATTGCTGTGGAGAACATTTTTACAACACAACAAAATGTAACAAAACTAGAATTAAAAACGGAAAATGCAGCACATTCTAGAACTCACCGTCTTCGTCGCTTCTGGATTATGAAAACTGCGATTACAATAAGAAGAAGAAGAAGAAGAGGGAGTCCAATTCCCAATCCAATTACTTTTCCAGTAGAGCGTCCAGGACCTGGAGACAGAATGAAAGAGTTAACAGGATGGGACACAGTAACAAAACCAACAGCCGAGGCCTTCGGTGCCTCGTGCTCCAGAACTGTCCCCCGCACAAATAGATCCCTGCTCACTTCTATCCCTAGAGGGGTGAGGGAGGTTAGATCTCCATAATCTCACACACACCATGCCATCCCATCCCACAGCACCTTGCACACACACACAGTGCCCCACAAGGGGACCGATACATGCTTTCCCATCGAGATAACTGGAGACAGACTAACAGCCTCCTTTCAATTAAACCCAACAACCCGCTGAAATAGAAACTTTCCCCACAGACTTCCAGAAACACCAATATTAGCGGGAAGCGGGAATCTTCGGAGTTCTTCAAACTGAGGGACAGGAAGGTAAGCCTCAGAAGCAGAGATAGAACGGTTCCAGGCAGTTTAAGGACCAGTCACACCACTCACTCAATCATTCTTTGGCAAAACATCAAACAGCATCTCAAACCTTCCAATTTGACCACCTGTTTATCCAGCGTGGTCTAATTTAAGAGCTGAAAACACGTGCAGTAGTTTATAAACCGATTTACCTGGTGCAGGTGTGGGTGTGTTCAGTACAGGTGAACACGCTCTAAAGAAAACACCATGGGCGGCCCCGATATTAGCGGGGAGGTGGGATGGCAGCGGGGGACGGGGGGGTGAATGGGCACGTGGGTAACCCGACCAATAAACAATGTCCGTTTCCCACGCGATCGCGATTCAATTGGTGCCACTTAAAATGGCTTCCGGGTTTGCCGTCGGAAAGCTGCGCAGCGGGCGGACTGCGCACCCGCATCACGGGCTGTCAGCTGGAGGCGCTTTATTTAAAGGGGCAGTCCTCCAATGGCTTTTACTGGACCAAAGTCCCACACACCACAATGGAGCAGCACAGGGGAAAGGCTGCTCCGAGGTTTAACGATGCCTCACTCCAGGTGCTACTGGATGGGGTGGGGAGGAAGGAGGGAAGTGTTTTACCCGGCGGACGGGAGGAAGTGGCCTGCCTCTGTCACCAAGAAGGCCTGGCTCGAGGTGGCAGAGGAGGTCACCAGCAGCAGCAGCGTCTCCCGCACATGGATACAGTGCAGGAAGAGCTTCAATGACCTAACTGGGTCAGCCAAAGTGAGTACACTTACTCATTGTCCTACACTCAGTCTTCCACATCACGGCCCCCACCCCCCAACTCATTCTGCACTGCCAACACTACTCTATCACATCACTCCTCACACCCACTCAAACCTCATCCTCAACTTACCTTCACTTCCTCACCTCCCCAGTACTCACCCCAACACTACCACTCACCCCAATCCTCATCCAATGTCATGGCTCTGTCTCATACTCACCCTCTGATGCACTTCTTTCACGGTCAGTCTCACCCAAACCAATGCGTTCATCAGTTGGCCACTTCACCACCACTCACTCACACGTCTTTCTCCCCTTTTAGGAGAAGAGAGCGCAAAATGCACAAGAGAGGGCGAGGACTGGAGGGGGGCCTCCACAAACACTGGTCCTCACAGACACGGTGCAGGAGGCGCTGGAGGTGAGCCGCACCCTCGAGTGCCTGTCTGTCGGGGACAGCGAGAATGGCACGCCTCAAACGTCTGGTGACACAACTTTAACATTCATCACACACAATATGAATTGATGTTGACATGCCTTGCCATCTTCAACACCTCGGCATGCTCATCGCAACATGACACATCTGTGACGATGCTTAATATTGTCTTCTGTTCTCTTACAGGGCCTTCAGCGACCACAGTGACAGCAGAGGGCGATTCCTCAGAGGACTCACCGGCCTCTGAGTGTGCACCATCACATCTTAGTGAGCCATCCACCAGCGCAGATACTCACACCTCGGTGGGTCCTGGTCCTCAGTTAGCTGGGTTGGCACTTGGTGAGTCACCACACACAAGTGAGCACGAGCAGACACTGGTGGCAGGGGCAGCTGTGGAGTGCCCGTGTCGGTGGGAGCACTCTCTTCTCCAGGCTCTGCTCAGCTGGACGCAGATTCTGAGCCCCGGGGGAGAATGATCGAGGGGCAGCAGCACATTTGCGAGGCGCTGGAACAGGTGTCAAGTGCACTCTCCACAATCGCGCAGAGGATGGAGGAGTCCAACTCCTGCATGAGTGGAATGGTGGCACAGGTACGGGAGGGAATTTCTCAGATACTGTCACAGGGACGCGAGCATCTCTCTGAGATAGTGTCACAACGAAGTGCGGGAACGTCTGCAATGGAGGGAATGGCAGCCTCTGTTGAGCTTCATTCACGGCTCACAAATGAGTCCATTCAGGCCCTGACAACGGCCGTTCGGACTCAGGGTCAACAACAGGCAGGCAGAAACTTTACAACTGGGCTTCCAAGGCATCATACATGTCCTCCAAACTGTTCTCCAGCAGGGTGGTAGGAGTGATGTGGGCCTGGTCCAGGAGAGGGATGATGGAGAAAGGGGACATGGAAGTGGGGACGCCACTCAAAGGGCTCCCATGTCTCACCCGTTGCCCCCCTCTCAACCAGTACCCGCAATGCTGCCTCCACTCCAGGTGGCCGAGTCTGCCCCTGCACAGGTACAGGTGGAGCAGTCTTTGGAGGGGCCCTCACGGGCTCCAAAGCCCAGAGGGCGTAGGCCCAATGCATCTGAGCAGTCAGGGCATCAACTTGAGCAGCATCAGAGCCAGGCCATTCAGGAGAGAAGTTGGGAAACACTTCTTGAAGCAAAGGGTGGTGGAAATGTGGAACTCTCTCTCCCACAAAAAGCAGGAGATGCTCGCTCAATTAATGAAATGATTTTTGCTAGCCAAGGGTGTTAAGGGATTTGGAGCCAAGGCAGGTAGATGGAATTAGGATACAGATCAGCCACGATCTCACTGGATGGCAGAACAGCCTCGAGAGGCTGAATGGCTTACTCCCTTCCTATGGCCCACTAGCAAACTCGTACTTTAAAGCAAGATGAATTCTTGATGCAATTAATGTTAACGACCCACACACTGGCCGTCAGCCCACCCACAGAAATGGACATGTCACTGATTTCAGACCCACCCACTTACCCAAGAGAAATGATCTTTACAAGAGACAGCGAATGGTAATCCTGTATAAATTCACCAGGTTAGCTCATCTATAATCTGGAGAGAGGGAAGATGGAATAGTGAAATGTCATATGATGCAGGATGGACCACTTCACTGTTCAGCAACTCCTTGGCTGCATCTTAAAACCAAATTAACTCGGAGTAAGATCCCCAAACTACCACTGGATTTGGGACTGATGGCTGCAGACACACCCAGGTTTTGACAATGAACCAACAAATCCGACCGGACGTTTTGATCTCGGCTGAAATGTTACACAACACACAGCACTTACCCGACAAAGCAGCACCCGCATTTAACAGCAGCAGCAGTTTCTGCACACTGGATCCCTGTAATAATGAGAAAATACAGTTAACCCTTCCAACAGCTTCTGCTTCTTGCTCCACAACTCTCTCCATTTTTCCTCTTCCTTGAGGATGCCAGGGACAGAGAGGGACAGAAGCACAGACACACAACACCCTGTCCTTCCCAGAAAATCAGACAGAGGCAGCACCTGGACCAGCCTCCTTTCTGCAGCATCCCTTTACTCACCAGAAACCTGCAGGCCCATAAATCAGTGTTTGTAATCTGGATATCCGAGATCCCAAAGGTCTTGGCTATTTTAATGACCTCAAATCCCAACAGCTGGCTTGACAGTGAGAGTGCATTTACACTGGAAATGGTCTCTCTTTACACAACTCTCCCAATATAGTATAAAAGCAGCATGAGCCCCCTCCCCTTCACCCACCCGCCACCCACCCCCACTCCTCCCTCCCCCCCCACCTCCTCTCCCACTCCTCCCCCTCCTCCTCACCCACCCCCTCCTCTCCCTCCCCCCCACCCCTCCTCTCCCCCCCTCCTCTCCCCACCCCTCTCCCTCCCCCCCTCTCCTCACCCCCACCTCTCCTCACCCTCCTCTCCCCCCCCTCTTCTCCCCCCCCTACCCTCCTCTCCCCCCCCTACCCTCCTCTCCCCCCACTACCCTCCTCTCCCTCTCCTCACCCTCCTCTCCTCACCCCCACCCCTCATCCCCCCTACCCCTCATCCCCCGTATCCCTCATCCCCCCTACCCCTCATCCCCCGTATCCCTCATCCCCCCTACCCCTCATCTCCCCCCTACCCCTCATCCCCCCTACCCCTCATCCCCCCTACCCCTCCTCTCCTCACCCCTCCTCTCCTCACCCCCACCCCTCATCCCCCCTCGGATCCATTTTTGCAACAATTCCATCACTCACTGAGACTCACGCCCCCCTTCCTCCTTCCTCCTTCCTCCTTCCCCCTTTTACCTGCATCTTGGGAGCGACCATCTTTCCAGTGGATTCGATCTCCGCGCGGGTCAGTCAGTGACAATGGCCGCGAGCGATACGAGTGGCCGGTCTGTGATTTTTCAGTTGAGTTGCTCCAACCGCCGGCACATCTGGGTTTCACCTGGCGCGCGCCGCCTCCCAGATGTGGAAGTTCCGCCAACAACTGAAGCCCCGGGGTCATGACCTTTCACCCAGCTGTTGAGGCGGTTTTCAATACTCGAAGCGATTCATTTCCTTCACACTTTGTCACGGGGAGCGATCTTGAAGCGTCCTCAGCGAGTTTCCCGCCTTGCGGCCGGTGGGAGATTTAAACGCTGGTTTGGCAGTTGGGGAGGAAAGGCCATTTATTGCAGCGGGGCCGCTCTGGAGATGGCGGGGCCGTGTTTAACACCAATTCATCCTGCGTGTGTGTGTGCGCTCGATGCTGAAGCTCTGCCGCCGGACGTTCGTCGGGTCGCCAGTCTCGGCGTCCCCGACGGACAGGCACTCGAGGGTGCGGCGGAGCTCCAGCGCCTCCTGCTCCGCGTCCGTGAGGGCGATGATTTGTTGCGGCCCCCTCCCTCTCCCCTCCCCCTCTCCCCCTCCCCCTCTCCCCCTCCTGCTCCCTCCGGTCTTCGCCCTCTCCCGCGCATTCTGAGCTCTCTTCTCCTATAAGGGGAGAAAGTACAGGCGCGTGAATGAGTGATGGTGACGCGGCCAACCGATGAACGCATTGCGTTGGGTGAGGCTGGCCGTGAAAGAGATGCATCGGAGGGTGAGTATGAGACAGAGCCATGAGATTATATGATGGTTGGGTGGTAGTGGTGGGATGAGTACTGGGGAGGTGAGGAAGTTATTTTTTATTCGGTCATGGGATGTGGGCGTCGCTGGCGAGGCCGGCATTTATTGCCCATTCCTAATTGCTCCTTGAGAAGGTGGTGGTGAGCCGCCTTCTTGAACCGCTGCAGTCCGTGTGGTGAAGGTTCTCCCACAGTGCTGTTAGGGAGGGAGTTCCAGGATTTTGACCCAACGACGATGAAGGAACGGCCGATATATTTCCAAGTCGGGATGGCGTGTGACTTGGAGGGGCAGGTAAGATGAGGATGAGGTTTGAGTGGGTGTGAGGAGTGATGTGATAGAGTAGTGTTGGCAGTGCAGAATGAGTTGTGGGGTGGGGGCGGTGATGTGGAAGACGGAGTGTAGGAGAATCAGTGAGTGTACTCACTTTGGTTGACCTAGTTAGGTCATTGAAGCGCTTCCTGCAGTGGATACCAGGTGCGGGAGACGTTGCTGCTGCTCGTGTGCAGTACTCAAACTGTGGCTTAACTTGTGTTTTATAAAGCTTATCATCCTTTAGTTGTATAAGGTGAAGGGAACGGGAATGTGTGGCTCCTCCTATCATACAGTTAGTGGACACTCACCTAATCTCTACACCAAACAACTCTTCAGCCTATACCTGAAATCCCCTTTGCTCTCTCCTCTGACTGTTCCCCACCTTCTGATCCTTTGCTCAATCTCTTCCTGCACTTTTCAGACCGTCCCCTTGACCTGTCCATCAGAGGTTTCAATCACTGAGAAGGCCATCCTCAACTTCCTTGTCTCCCTCAACATCCACATCTCCCTGCTCACCTCTCCAACCCCTCCCTCCCCCACTCTCCGAGCGGGCAGAACGATTGCAGGACTCCCTTAATCTGACCTCTGCTCCTCCCCCGTCACGATATTTCTTCCTCTCTTAGCCTGTCCGGCCACTACTAGAACTAGCTTGACCGTCAAGGAATATCATCTCCATCTGTGGCTCCTCTCAATTCTTCAGGATCAGCCTGGAGAGTCCGGACAGGCCCAATTTCCTCCTGTCTGATCAAATCCCCGTCGTCTTCATCTCAGTGTTAACTGTGGGGTCCTCATCAAATTCTTCTTCATCTTCAAAATTGAGGTTATCTGCTCATTTTTCCATTAGTGTAGTGCCTCAGGCAGCACAAGTCCTGTGGAGTGTACAGCTCTTGCCCCTTACCTGCCCTAGAAGCCACCTCTCCTCTGCTCTCTGCTCCAACAACATGCAGCTCCTGTGACACATTTTCCAGCTGCCGTTGGCACCCAGGATGTTGAGTGTGATTTAATTGGTCCATCCTCCTGAACAGCTCCTTTAGACACTTGTCCAAAGTGTTGGATTCTTTTAACCTAACCTGAACCGTGTTTCTCTCCTAGGGAACGAAATAGATGCCCCAATCTAAGTGAATCATCTAATAATGAGATGATTTGACAGACATGACTTGTTTGGATGGAGAACACGGCCTGTGACAAAAGCACCTGAGCATCAAAATGGAGCAGCTGACAAAAACCTGGGGACACAGCTTTCCAGAACTAACTGAGTTTACACTGCACTGTGCCTAGGTCCAGAAGGGGCAAATCAGCCCAGTATTTGTGGCTATCGACTGACTGCTGCTGGAATGTGAGTAACGGACTGGGCTCAGCAGTCACTGGTATTGACCCGACAATGTGGAAAATTGCCCAGGTATGTCCTGTCCACAAAAAGCAGGACAAATCCAATCCGGCCAATTACCGCCCCATCAGTCTACTCTCAATCATCAGCAAAGTGATGGGTGGTGTCATCGACGGTGCTATCAAGCGGCACTTACTCACCAATAACCTGCTCACCGATGCTCAGTTTGGGTTCCGCCAGGACCACTCAGCTCCAGACCTCATTACAGCCTTGGTCCAAACATGGACAAAAGAGCTGAATTCCAGAGGTGAGGTGAGAGTGACTGCCCTTGACATCAAGGCAGCATTTGACAGAGTGTGGCACCAAGGAGCCCTAGTAAAATTGAAGTCAATGGGAATTAGGGGGAAAACTCTTCAGTGGCTGGAGTCATACCGAGCACAAAGGAAGATGGTAGTGGTTGTTGGAGGCCAATCATCTCAGCCCCAGGACATTGCTGCAGGAGTTCCTCAGGGCAGTGTCCTCGGCCCAACCATCTTCAGCTGCTTCATCAATGACCTTCCCTCCATCATCAGGTCAGAAATGGGGATGTACGCTGATGATTGTACAGTGTTCAGTTCCATTCGCAACCCCTCAAATAATGAAGCAGTCCGTGCCCGCATGCAGCAAGACCTGGACAATATCCAGGCTTGGGCTGATAAGTGGCAAGTAACATTCGTGCCAGGCAATGACCATCTCCAACAAGAGAGAGTCTAACCACCTCCCCTTGACATTCAATGGTATTACCATCACCGAATCCCCCACAGTCAACATCCTGGGGGTCACCATTGACCAGAAACTTAACTGGACTAGCCACATAAATACTGTGGCTACAAGAGCAGGTCAGAGGCTGGGTATTCTGTGGTGTGTGACTCACCATCTGACTTCCCCTCACCTCAACTTTGGAATTCAGCTCTTTTGTCCATGTTTGGACCAAGGCTGTAATGAGGTCTGGAGCCGAGTGGTCCTGGCGGAACCCAAACTGAGCATCGGTGAGCAGGTTATTGGTGAGTCAGTGCCGCTTGATAGCACTGTCGACGACACCTTCCATCACTTTGCTGATGATTGAGAGTAGACTGATGGGGCGGTAATTGGCCGGATTGGATTTGTCCTGCTTTTTGTGGACAGGACATACCTGGGCAATTTTCCACATTGTTGAGTAGATGCCAGTGTTGTAGCTGTACTGGAACAGCTTGGCGAGAGGGGCAGCTAGTTCTGGAGCACAAGTCTTCAGCACTACAGCTGGGATGTTGTCGGGGCCCATAGCCTTTGCTGTATCCAGTGCACTCAGCCTTTTCTTGATATCACATGGAGTGAATCGAATTGGCTGAAGACTGGCTTCCGTGATGGTGGGGATATCGGGAGGAGGCCGAGATGGATCATCCACTCGGCACTTCTGGCTGAAGATGGTTGCAAACGCTTCAGCCTTGTCTTTTGCACTCACGTGCTGGACTCCGCCATCATTGAGGATGGGGATGTTTGCAGAGCCTCCACCTCCCGTTAGTTGTTTAATTGTCCACCACCATTCACGACTGGATGTGGCAGGACTGCAGAGCTTTGATCTGATCCGTTGGTTGTGGAATCGCTTAGCTCTGTCTATAGCATGTTGCTTCTGCATATTGCAGCTGCAAGACATCTCCTGCCCTGTCATAACTTATTTATTTAATTGATTACTACAATGCCAATCAAATTATTTTCAGGTTGAACGAAGTACTGGCCTTGTTTAATTTATTAAATTAAGTTTAGTTTTATTTTTTTAAATTAGTTTTATGCTATAAGTTACTTAGTCCACAGTCCGAAGAAAGAAGAAAACAGAAGAGATTCTCCCCACCAACCACCGACCTGCCTTACCTGTGACCCAACACTGCAGTTTTGTTGTTACTATGACGCGCTCCCGGTACGCCCCTCCCCCCTCCCCCCCCCAATTATAGACTCTGACGAAACCAGACTCCGTCGATAGCTGCTATTCCGTGCTCCCTCAGTTTCTCCTTATTTACTCCATCAAAACCCCTTCATGATTTTGAACCCCTCGATTAAATCTCCCCTTAACCTTCTCTGCTCTAAGGAGAACAATCCCAGCTTCTCCAGTCTCTCCACATAACTGAAGTCCCTCATCCCTGGTCCCATTCTATGGAAGGATGAGTCAGATATGTAATTTTAACTCCCTCACCTGTGGTAAGTACACTTGCTCTAATTAACTCATTTGTGCTGATTTTAATATATGTTACACACTGCACTCCATTAATTTATCTTGAACTGGGCTGAACCAATTCATTCTGATGAGGGATCGGATGGGGCCTGCGCTCACTGCTGCCCTCATCTAGCCAATGACTATGTAACGGTCGATGGCTTAAATCTCCACTGGACTCCAATACTGATCTGATGCCAGCCGTGCAAATCTTTTAAACAAGCTAACATCGAACGTCCCAGCTCAATTCCCGAGGGGACCTCAGCCCGTAACGCAGGCAACCCAACTGGGCATCTTTATTTCAGGGAAGAGGCCACGGTGTGTGGTCAGTCGGAGGGTCGCACACGGGCATTTGGCAAGGTCGATGTGAATCTCGGGTCAAGGTTCACGGGGGGAGTCCGAACTCCAGCTGCCCCGTCCCCCCTCTCGCTCCCCTCAGGCTGACTGGGGCCATGTGAACACAAAGACCATTACTCTGTGAAAATAAGATGCCTCCCGTTAACAGCAGTTCCATCTGTGTCTGGTTTCACCCATTATTCTTTGAAGCCTCATAGAATGGCATGAGAGGAGGCCATTCGGCCCATCGTGCCTGTGCCGGCTCTTTGAAAAAGTTATTCAATTGTCCCCCTGCTCTTTCCCCTATAGCCGTGCAAATTTTTCCTTTTCAAGTATTTATCCAATTCCCTTTTGAAAGTTATTATTGAATCTGCTTCCACCGCCCTTTCAGGCAGCGCATTCCAGATCATCACAACTCGCTGCATTAAAAAAATTCTCCTCATCTCCTCTGGTTCTTTTGCCAATTATCTTAAATCTGTGTCCTCTGGTTACCAACCCTCCTGCCACTGGAAACAGTTTCTCCTTATTTACCCTATCCTGCTGCGGGTTTCTGTAACATAGATGTCAAAGGGCAATCGCACGTTCAGATTTACAAGTACAAAATACCAGCAACGTTCGTGTTTTACGCGATCTTTTACGCTGGTTCGAGATCCAATTCACCCGAATCACGCACCGCCAACAAACCTGGCTGCGGCCCCAGGTCGACACTGCGACTAAACACCAGAAGGAGTACCTGAAGACCCTCCATGTCTTTATGTTCCATCGATGCAAAGACAGGCCAGACACTGATCAGCGCTGGAAACAGGTCAGTGTCTGTGGAGAGAACAGGTGAGTTAACATTTAAGGTATTTCCAGACCCTTTGTCAGAACTGGAAGGAATTTACAGTCCTCATCACTTTAAAATGGACAGTCATAAATATCAGCCAACAAAGGAAAACTATTTTTCCATTTCTTTCAGCATCAGTTTCAAAGCTGCCGATTATAGTGTCTTAAGCACTCTGTTTATTCCGATTGTACCTCATCACTAAGGCACTGGACAGGCTAAACCAAAACCTCATAAGTTTATAAATCTTTGTTCCAAGCAGCGAATAACCCATCAACAGAAGAGAAAAGGAGCAAATAAATGGACTCGCATCTGGGCTGAACAATTTCAGGAGACACACGATGAAACTTGAAAGAAGACTCTCCTCCGCTGATAATAAGGAACGCAAAGAAAGAGCCTGCAAACCATCATTGCGCTATCCCACCCCGGTACACCAGCCTGTGTATATAGCAGGCAAGTCGTGTCAGCATGAACACACCCCCCATCAGCCGTGGGGAACTGTACTGATTGATCAATATTTTAGAAAAAGGAACGAGCTGAGGCTCTTTTTCTCTAGAAAAGAGAAGGCTGAGGTTCTTTAAAATTATGAAAGGGTTTCGATAGGGTAGATGTAGAGAAGGTGTTTCCACTTGTGGGGGAGACCAGAACTAGGGGGCCATAAATATAAGATAGTCACTAATAAATCCAATCGGGAATTCAGGAGAAACTTCTTTACCCAGAGAGTGGTGAGAATGTGGAACTCGCTCCCACAAGGAGTAGTTGAGGTGAATAGTGTAGATGGATTTAAGGGGAAGCTGGATAAACACATGAGGGAGAAAGGAATAGAAGGATATGGTGATAGGGTGAGATGGAGTAGGGAGGGAGGAGGCTCGTGTGGAGCATAAACACCGGGATAGACCCGTTGGGCCGAATGGCCTGTTTCTGTGCTGTAAATTCGATGTAATTCTATGTAAAAGATTCTGCTTATTACCACATTGTGGGATTTGCTGTGCGCAATTGGCTGCCGCGTTTCCTACATTACAACGGTGACTACACTTCAAAAAGTACTTCATTGGCTATGAAGTACTTTGGGACATCCTGAGGCCATAAAAGACGCTATAGAAATACAAGAGCCTATAAATTCGGCTGCTTCGCACCTGTTTTTTTTTCATGTGCAGGCTTCTAGCGTGACTTTCGTCAGACGCCGTCTTGGCAAAGGGGCTTGCCCACATGCAGATAATGAACGTCGGTACCATGTAAAGTAAGGGGATCAGTGTGCAACGCTGATTTAAAGGGACAGATACGATGTTGGAACTCAATGCACCAGCTAACACACTGTCTTAACCACGCACAGCTGAACAGGTGGTAGATGGCCAGGAGGGACCCCCCACCAGCGCTAGTTAAAGGGACCATGCAAAGGTTGGGAGACGGCAGTTGATGCTCGCTCAATTGTTGATTTTAAATCTGAGATTGATAGATTTCTGTGAACCAAGGGTATTAAGGGATATGGGGCTATGACGGGTATATGGAGTTAGGTCACAGGACCACCATGATCTCATTGAATGGCGGAACAGGCTCGAGGGGCTAAATGACACTGCCACTTGCTGCCTCCTGATATGCGCCACCTTCTCCTGCGAGAAAGCGGGACGTGTGTCTGGGTGATGTGCCTGTCATGGTTGAATAGCTGCCAGTGTGTGTGACCTGTGAGTTGTGGGTGGGCGGTTTGAAACAGTGGTAGGGTGAGAGGAAGCATCTGATTGGAAGAGTTGAGTACTGATGGAAAGAGTTTATTGGGATGATGGGGGGGTGTAGTGCGTGGGGCAGTCGGTCGGAGACGCCACTTGACAGTCGACCTCACTCACCTTGACCACTCATGTGAAAGCATTGAACTTCTTCCTCCACTGCATCCATGTTCATGATACTGTGCGCCTGGCATTGACTTCGTCCCCCGCTGCCTCCCACTGCCTCAGGAGTATTTGTCTGGAGGGCCTCATGCCCCCCTGTGCATATAGGATGTCCCTCTTTCTGTCCACCTCTTGCACCAAGGTCTCTGGTGCATCAGCAGAGAACCTTGGTGCACGGACTCTCGCCGGCCTGGTACCAACTCAGATCGGCAGATTGGTGAGGTCTGGCGTGCAGAATGGAGGCTGTGGGATTTAGTGGTGCGCAACCTTTATTCAATGTTTTAACATAACTCATCAGTTTGTAAATATAGGGAAGGGACTTGCATCTGTGTTTTACGTGTGCGATGTCTGATCTCCGTTCAGACTCCCTGCGGACCCGTATCTTATAATTTGCAAGTAAGAGGTGCAGGCTGCCTTTAAGAGGTGCAGGCTACTCCCGCAATATCGGGGGCCCCCCTGCTGGCGAGAACTCTGAACAACGGAGCTCGGCCTGGCTGCTCATGCTGGGAATCAGGTCAATGACCAGGCAGCACCAATCTCATGTGTTGCCTGCATTGCAACGACCGGGCGCAGGTTAATCGCTCATCATGACCCCCCACCCCGGCCCGCATTTGGGGGTTATCGAATTTAACCCCCACTTTCTTTCTTTATGCATATTGACTGCTGTATATTCACTGGCCACAGGAGGGCAGCGGTGAGCATTGACCAGAGTAGCAACAATGTCGAATGAATTGGGTTTCTGCTCTGCACAAATTCCTTTCATCAAACTTGATGTAAATTCAGTGTAAAAGGTGTCAGCTGTGGCTCGGTGGGTCTCTCTCTCTCTCTTTCTCTCTCTCTTTCTCTTTTTTTCTCCCTCTCTCTTTTTCTCTCTCTCTCTCTCTCTTATTCTCTCTCTTTTTCTCTCTCTCTCTCTTATTCTCTCTCTTTTTCTCTCTCTCTCTCACTCTCCTTTTTCTCTCTCTTTTTTTTCTTTCTCTCTTTTTTTTCTCTGTCTGTCTCTTCCCCCCCCCCCCCACCCCGCCCCGATTCAGAAGGTTTGAGCCCCACTCCAGAGCCTCGAGCTCCATAATCCAGGTGACAGAATATCCCACATGTACATGACGGACGTGCTCTCCAGGATGGGTTTTGGGGAGGGAATCCACAATTGGATCCGACTGCTCTACGCGGGCGTCCGTGGAGCAGTCCTGATCAATGGGTGGGTATCGGCGAGCTTTCACATCAGATCTGGAGCCAGGCAGGGCCGTCCTCTCTCCGCCGTCTTGGACGGGGGTTGTATAGAGCCATTTGCCACCTCCATCAGGAAGGACGCAGGTATTGGGGGGGTGGGGTGGAGATCCCAGGGCAGCGGAGGCTCTCTGGTTAAGCCCTCCCTGTACATGGACAACATCACCATCTTCTGCTCCGATCGCCGGTCGGACCACAGACTGAGGGGAATCCGCGACCAGTTCGAGCTGGCCTCGGGGGCCAGAGTAAACCGCAGTAAGAGCGAGGCCGTGTGCTTTGGCAGGTGGGAAGCCTGGTCCCTTGTCCCCTTCACCGTCAGGTCCGACTACCTGAAGATGCTGGGGATCTGGTTCGGGGGGGCCGCAGGCCTGCACAAGGAACTGGGAGGAGCGGATCGCCAAGGCCAAACAGAAGCTTGGTATGTGGGTGGGGCAATCCCTCTCCAGAACCGGCGTCCACGTCCTGATGGGCTGCCTCTTCCGGCAGAGGGTGTGGAGAGAGCTGCGTTGGTATCTGTCCTGGTTCATCCCCAACAGTTCGGTAACACAGGACTCTGTGCTCTACGGGCTGTTCCCCGCGACGCACACCGAGACAGATATCACCTGCGGCTGGAAAACCATCAACTCGGTGAAGGAGGCCCTTTGGCCCGCCCGAGACCTGCTGGTCCTCCAGCTGAAGGAGCTGTCCACGACCGAGTGTTGCCGACTGGCACACTCCAAGGACCAGGAGTACGTGCTGCGGGACGCACTGAGGCGAGGTGTGAGCTACGCAAGGTTCTATGGGGAAAGGCCACCCCACCTTGTACATCATGGATCATAAGATATGTACTGTGTTTGAATTGAAATATTGGGATTGTATTGTGTCCGATCTGTATTGTGTTTTGAATTGTATTGCTTTGGAATTGTGATATTTACTTTGAACTGTGTGTATCTTTAAATTTTATGAAATAAAGTATATTTTGAAATAAAAAAAACAAAATCCAGGCCAACACTCCCAGTGCCAGTACTGAGGGAGCGCTGCACTGTCAGGGGGTCGGTGCCGAGGGAGCGCCGCACTGTCGGAGGTCACCATTGCATCTTCCCTGAAATAAAGGTGCCCAATTAATTCTGAAGCTGGGTTGTGGGCACAGTTTCCCCATAGAACTGAGTTAGGATATTTAATGTTACTTGTTCCATGATGGGATTGCACCAGTAAGAGTAGAACCAAGATTTATGCCATCAACCCACTATATAGTCACTGTCCACATGAGGGCAGCGGTGAGCACAGATCATAGCAGCCGATTGCCATGTTATGATCAATTGTCTTAAAAAGAACTCGCATTCCTGCAGCGTCTTTCACAACCTCCGGACGTCCCAAAGCGCTTTACAGCCAATGAGGTACTTTTTGAAATGTGGTCACTGTTGTAATGTAGGAAACGCGGCAGCCAATTTGCGCACAGCAAGATCCCACAAACAGCAATGTGATAAATGACCAGATCATCACTAAAAAAAGCAGATGTTGGTTGAGGGATAAATATCGGCCCCAGGGCACCCAGGAGAACTCCCCCCCCCTGCTCTTCTTCGAAATAGTGGCCATGGGATCTTTTACGTCCACCTGGGAGGGCAGATGGGGGGCCTCGGTTTAACGTCTCACCCGAAAGACGGCACCTCCGACAGTGCGGCGCTCCCTCGGTACTGACCCTCCGACAGTGCGGCGCTCCCTCAGTACTGACCCTCCGACAGTGCGGCGCTCCCTCGGTACTGACCCTCCGACAGTGCGGCGCTCCCTCAGTACTGACCCTCCGACAGTGCGGCGCTCCCTCGGTTCTGACCCCCCGACAGTGCGGCGCTCCCTCAGTACCGACCCTCCGACAGTGCGGCGCTCCCTCAGTACTGACCCCCCGACAGTGCGGCGCTCCCTCAGTAATGACCCTCCGACAGTGCGGCGCTCCCTCAGTACTGACCCTCCGACAGTGCGGCGCTCCCTCAGTACTGACCCCCCGACAGTGCGGCGCTCCCTCAGTACCGACCCTCCGACAGTGCACCGCTCCCTCAGTACCGACCCTCCGACAGTGCGGCGCTCCCTCAGTACCGACCCTCCGACAGTGCGGCGCTCCCTCAGTACTGACCCTCCGACAGTGTGGCGCTCCCTCAGTACCGACCCTCCGACAGTGCGGCGCTCCCTCAGTACCGACCCTCCGACAGTGCACCGCTCCCTCAGTACCGACCCTCCGACAGTGCGGCGCTCCCTCAGTACCGACCCTCCGACAGTGCGGCGCTCCCTCAGTACCGACCCTCCGACAGTGCGGCGCTCCCTCAGTACCGACCCTCCGACAGTGCGGCGCTCCCTCAGTACCGACCCTCCGACAGTGCGGCGCTCCCTCAGTGCTGACATCGGGGAGTGTCGACCTGGGATTACGGGGCTCAAGTCTGGAGTGGGGGCTCGAACCTTCTGACCCAGAGGCGAGAGAGACCCACTGAGCCCCAGCTCACACCTGGTACTGGAATGAGTTGTTAAGATCTGGAATGCGCTGCCTGAAAGCGGGGGCGGGGGGGGCAGGAGCAGATCCAATCGTGGCTTTCAAAAGGGGAATTGGATAAATACTTGAAAAGGAAAAATATTGCAGGGCTACGGGGAAAGAGGAGGGACTAATCGGATCGCTCGTTCAAAGAGCCAGCACGGGCAGGCTGGGCCGAATGGCCTCCTTCTGTTGCCGCATGATTCCATGCAACGGTGTCACTTTTAAGCAGAGTCTCACTGCCGCTGTCCCTTCCGATTCTGTGCCCTCTTTCTGTGCGTTGGACGACAGGTCAGGGTGGGTCAGTTGCAGTGAGGCCGTTGCTTTGAGTCAAACGGCAGAGAAGGTGGCTGATCTGATCCAGGCATTGACTTGACTGAACTGCCCTCCCCACACACGATGGTAAAACCCTTTTTTTTCCCCGTATCCTATCCTGCGGCTATACTCGGCTTTCGAAAGGAAGCTCTTGCTTCCTTTCTTGCAGATAAAGCTTCAGTCCGCAGCACTCTGCGGAGATCTCCGTCCCTCTCTCTCTCTCTCTCTCTCTGGCCCCCTCGGCATGTCCTGTCGTGGTGCCTCGACGGTTGAGCAGTTGCCCACCTGGGACGTGCGGGGCGCCCCTGCTCGGACCACCACTCCCACCCGCGCCAGCGCAGCTGCAGAGCGGCGCAGGAAGAGGGCAGAGAGGGGCAGGCCCCCGGGAGACATCGCCTGGAAGCTCCAGCGGAGAAAGTGTTTGTTGGAGGGCAAGAGGAGGCTGAGTGCCTGGTCGCTGCTGCTGGCTGGGCTCGGCATCGGACTAATGATCGTCACCATGGAACTATCTTGGCACAAGTGCCACATGGTGAGTGACCCCCCCTTCCCTTGACAGTTTCTCAGAAGTCCCACAAGCACCGGGCCACACGCTGGCTCTCTGACGGGCGAGTGCGGGTGGGCTATTCGACCACAGGGGGACTCGCGGCCCAGTCCCAACCCCCCCCCCCCCTCCCCCGCCACCCCCTGTCACGCGCACTGTGCAGCTGGCATTGCGATCAGGAACGGCAGTAATCCGTCTGATCTCACCTACACCCCTACCCCTCCAGTCCATGAGGCTGATTGGCGGCCGTGCCTTCAGCTGCCTGGGCCCTGAGCTCTGGAATTCCCTCCCTAAACCTCTCCGCCTCTCTCTCTCCTCCTTTAAGACGCTCCTTAAAACCGACCTCTTTGACCAAGCTTTTGGTCACCTGTCCTAATATCTCCTTATGTGGCTCGGTGTCAAATTTTGTCTGATTTACGCTCCTGTGAAGCTCCTTGGGACGTTTTACTACGTTAAAGGCGCTATATAAATGCAGGTTGTTGCTGTAGGGCAGGGGAGGATTTGGAACTTAGGAAACACAAGTGTTCGGAGGAGCAATAAATTTATAGTGTTGATAAAGTAAGAGAGAGGCATAAAAATGTATCATTCCAACACCCTTTCTTACGCAGTCCCCTCGATTATATCTTGATATCTCTGTGTCTCTATCTCTCTTTCTGCCTCTGTCTCTCTCTGTCGCTCTTTCTGTCTTTCTCTTTGTCTCTCTCTTTATTTATCTTTCTCTCTCTCTCTGCCTTTCTCCCTCCGCCTACATCTCTCTCTGTCATTCTGTCTCTCTCTCTGTTTGTCTCTCTCTCTGTCTCTCTCTTTCTCTCTCCCTTTGTCTCTCTCTGTTTCTCTGTCTGTCTGTCTCTCTCTCCCTCCCCTCTCTCTCCCTCCCCCTCTCTCTCCCCCTCTCTCTCCCTCTCTCTCACTCGCTCTCCCTCTCTCCCTCCCCCTCTCTCTCCCTCTCTCTCTCTATCTCTCTGTCTCTCTCCCTCTCTCTCTCCCCCACTCTCCTCTCTCTTTCTCTCTCCCTCTCTCTCTCTGTCTGTCTCTTTCTCTCTCCCTCTCTCTCTCTGTGTCTGTCTGTCTCTCTCACTCTCTCTGTCTGTCTGTCTCTCTCCCTCTCTCTGTCTCTCTCTCTGTCTCTGTCTCTCTCCCTCTCTCTCTGTCTGTCTGTCTCTCTCGCTCTCTCCCTCTCTCTCTCTCCCTCTCTCCCTCTGTCTGTCTGTCTCTCTCTGTCTGTCTGTCTCTCCTCCCTCTCCCTCTCTCTCTCTCTCCCTCTCTTTGTCTGTCTGTCTCCCTCTTCCTCTCCGTCTGCCTGTCTCTCTCCCTCTCTCTCTCACTCTCTCTGTCAAAATGAAAGTCTTTCTTTCTTTTCCATTGCTTTGGGAAATTGTTCAACAGCAGTGTGACTCAATGATTGTCTGCAAGGGATGGTTAAGTGTGTCGGGGAGGTTTTCTGAGTTGTCCTTTGTCAGTGGTCGAAAATAAAATTGCTTACACCACGCTCGCGATTTAACGAGTACATGCTGGCGTCGAATAAAGTGCCTCATGAGGACTTATCATAGAATCATACAGCACAGAAGGAGGCCATTCGGCCCATCGTGCCTGTGCCGACTCTTTGAAAGAGCTATCCAATTAGTCCCACTCCCCCCCTGCTCTTTCCCCATAGCCAAATTTTCTTCCTTTCAAGTATGTATCCAATTCCCCTTTTGAAAGTTATTATTGAATCTGCTTCCACCGCCCTTTCAGATCATAACAACTTGCTGCGTAAAAAAAATTCTCCTCATCTCCCCCCTCTGGTTCTTTGGCCAATTACTTGAAACATTTAACCGTCTACCATTAGATCAAAATGACTCCTTCACCCTACAGATCCATTACAAAACACTATGAAGCGACATTAATGAGTCTGAGTGACTTTTCTGGGTTGTGCTATCTGCATTCATGTCAAACTCCATTTGCAATTTCGTCATCCATTTCTTATAATACCCCTGGGGTGGAAACCATCAGGTCCTGGAGATTGGTTATTGTTAAGTCCCGTTATTTTCTCCATTGCAACAGGGGACTTACAGCCTGGGGAATGGGGGTTGAGTTTCCTCGCAATCCTCTGGATAAAGAGTTTGCCCAATAGCCCACAGCTTTTTGAAACAGATGATTGGAGAGCAAACCAGATGATTAAAGTCTTACAGGGTGAAATCGCCGCCATTAAATTATCGACATGGTAACTTAACGTCTTCCTTTTAATGGTGGCATTTAATAAGGACAGGCCAACACCTCTGTTCCGAATGAATTCAGCGAGCAGACACTAATATTGTGCAATATGATTTCCGACCCTTGGTTCCGATCCAATCCTTCGGACGAGACGTTAAACCGAGGGCCCCGTCTGCCCCTCTCAGGTGGATGTTAATGATCCCACGGCCACTATTTTGAAGAAGAGCAGGGGGGAGTTCTCCCCGGTGTCCTGGGGCCGATATTTATCCCTCAACCAACATCACTTAAAAAAAAACAGATTAACTGGTTGTGTGGAGAGACTGGAGAAGCTGGGATTGTTCCCCTTAGAGCAGAGAAGGTTAAGGGGAGATTTAATGGAGGGGTTCAAAATTATGAGGGGTTTTGATAGAGTAAATAAGGAGAAACTGTTTCCAGTGGCAGGAGGGTCGGTAACCAGAGGACACAGATTGAAGATAATTGGCAAAAGAACCAGAGGGGGAGATGAGAAAATCTTTTTTACGCAGCGAGTTGTTCTGATCTGGAATGCGCTGCCTGAAAGGGCGGTGGAAGCAGATTCAATAATAACTTTCAAAAGGGGAAGTGGATAAATACTCAAAGGAAAATTTGCAGGGCTACGGGGGAAAGAGCAGGGGGGTGAGTGGGACTAATTGGATAGCTCTTTCAAAGAGCCGGCACAGGCACGATGGGCCGAATGGCCTCCTTCTGTGCTGTATCATAGTGTGATTCTATAACAAATGAGACCTGTGAGCTTACTTGTAGGATCATTGTCCGGTGGGTGTCTTGCTGATCTGGTGAAGATTACGGATTTCCACATATGGAAGTGGTGAAGCATTTCTTGCTAGTTCTCTGAATTACACTTGTCTCTTTTCGTCTAACAGTACGTAAGCTCCACACTGGGAGCTGCCATCACTATCTCCACTCTCCTGCTCCTTGGACTGATTGTGGCCTATCATATCAGGGATATTCAGGTAATTGTGACAGTCTTAATCACTTTAACCCTTTGTTTCCCCTCGTGCTGGGGTACAGTTCCAGAAGCAACTCGCCAAGGCTTCTTCAACAGCACCTCCCAAACCCGCAACCTCTACCACCTAGAAGGACAAGAGCAGCAGGCACATGGGAACAACACCACCTGCACGTTCCCCTCCAAGTCACACACCATCCCGACTTGGAGATATATCGGCCGTTCCTTCATCGTCGCTGGGTCAAAATCCTGGAACTCCCTAACAGCACTGTGGGAGAACCGTCACCACACGGACTGCAGCGGTTCAAGAAGGCGGCTCACCACCACCTTCTCAAGGGCAATTAGGGATGGGCAATAAATGCCGGCCTTGCCAGGGATGCCCACATCCCTAAGAATGAATTTTTAAAATGCCAATGCTCCCCAGATACCTTGCCTAAGTGGGCTGTTGTCCACGCAAGTCCGTGTCCATAAAAAGTCCAAACCAAGCACTGGGGTTCATTTCTAGAGGGATAGAATTGAAAAGCAGGGAAGTTATGTTAAACTTGTATAGAACCTTGGTTAGACCACTCTTGAAATATTGTGCACAGTTCTGGCCTCCACATTACAGAAAGGATATAGAGGCACTGGAGAAGGTGCAAAAAAGGTACAATGGTAATACCAGAACTGAGAGGTTATAACTATCAGGAAAGATTGAACAGGCTGGGGCTCCTTTCTCGAGAAAAGGGAAGGCTGAGGGGTGACCTGATAGAGGTCTTTAAGATTATGAAAGGGTTCAATAGGGTAGACGGAGAGAAGATGTTTCCCCTTGTGGGGGAGACCAGAACTAGGGGCCATAAATATAAGATAGTCACTAATAAATCCAATAGGGAATTCAGGAGAAACTTCTTTACCCAGAGAGTGGTGAGAATGTGGAACTCGCTCCCACAAGGAGTAGTTGAGGTGAATAGTGTAGATGGATTTAAGGGGAAGCTGGATAAACACATGAGGGAGAAAGGAATAGAAGGATATGCTGATAGGGTGAGATGAAGTAGGGAGGGAGGAGGCTCGTGTGGAGCATAAACACCAGCATGGACCAGATGGGCCGAATGGCCTGTTTCTGTTTTGAACATTCAATGTAATTCTGCGAAATGGGCGCAGGCACTTTTTAAGCGCACAGGAAAAAGCTGTTGCCTCAATTCAACACACCCTCGGTGCAGCCCATGGGGCTGTTTCTCCAACGATGCCCAGAATAAACGAAGAGAAACAAATACCTGATTAATCTCGAGTTACGTTTTAGGTGAGGGCGCAGATGAGTTTTCCTATCAAAGATTAACGGGAAAAGGGATACGGTTCCATTGCGCCAGCAGCCTGACCACTGGCATTGTTATTGGTGAGAAGGGTGAAAAGGTTAACACTGCTGCCAAAGGAAAAAAATAAATATATATCTTCTGACACAATCCTTTGCTTAAAATCAAGTTTCCCTTTTCACGGGCACATCCTGCACTGTTTCCTGTTAAACGGAGACCACAGGGGCTGTGTGTACAGCCCTGATAGTCTTGCTCCCTCTTATCTCACCGGCACACAGCTGCAGATTGTGAGTCGAGACACCAGCCAGTCTTGGTGTGAGTCACTGCAGGCAGCCCTTGTGTGAGATAACTAGTAATCGCTCCCCTGATGGCCGAGTTAGTTACTGCACCTGGTTGCCAAGACTGCGACTGACTTTCGCCGACCAAGAAAGACCTGCTTTTTTGCGAAGTTGCAGTGTCAGCCGTGGCGCAGTGGGTAGCACTCTCACCGAATCCCCTGCCATCAACATCCTGGGGGTCACCATTGACCAGAAGCTTAACTGGACCAGCCATATAAATACTGCGGCTACAAGAGCAGGTCAGAGGCTGGGTATTCTGCGTCGAGTGACTTACCTCCTGACTCCCCAAAGCCTTTCCACCATCTACAAGGCACAAGTCAGGAGTGTGATGGAATATTCTCCACTTGCCTGGATGAGTGCAGCTCCAACAACGCTCAAGAAGCTCGACACCATCCAGGATAAAGCAGCCCGCTTGATTGGCACCCCATGCACCACCCTAAACATTCACTCCCTTCACCACCGGCGCACAGTGGCTGCAGTGTGTACCATCCACAGGATGCACTGCAGCAACTCGCCAAGGCTTCTTCGACAGCACCTCCCAAACCCGCGACCTCTACCACCTAGAAGGACAAGGGCAGCAGGCACATGGGAACAACACCACCTGCACGTTCCCCTCCAAGTCACACACCATCCCGACTTGGAAATATATCGTCATTCGTTCATCGTCGCTGGGTCAAAATCCTGGAACTCCCTTCCTAACAGCACTGTGGGAGAACCTTCACCACACGGACTGCAGCGGTTCAAGAAGGCGGCTCACCACCACCTTCTCAAGGGCAATTAGGGATGGGCAATAAATGCCGGCCTCGCCAGCGACGCCCACATCCCATAAACGAATAAAAAAAAACTCTCTCTCTCTCTCTCCCTCGTCTCTGAGTTAGAAGGTCATGGGTTCAAACCCCCACTCCAGAGACCCGAGCCCCGTAATCCAAGCCGACGCTCCCCAGGGTCAGTACTGAGGGAGTGCCGCACTGTCGGAGGCGCCGTCTTTCGGATGAGACGTCAATCCGAGGGCACCGTCTGCCCCTCTCAGGTGAGACGTTAAAGATCCCACGGCCACTATTTTGAAGAAGAGCAGGGGGGAGTTCTCCCCGGTGTCCTGGAGCCAATATTTATCCCTCAACCAACATCACTAAAAAAAAAACAGATTATCTGACCATTTATTACATTGCTGTTTGTGGGATCTTGCTGTGCGCAAATTGGCTGCTGCGTTTCTCACATTGCAACAGTGACCACGCTTCAAAAAGTACTTCGTTGGCTGTAAAGCGCTTTGGGACGTCCCAAGGTCGTGAAAGGCACGATAGAAATGCAAGTCTTTTCTTTCCAATGGCCTAAACAGCCTCTTCGTCTTCCAGGGCTAAAAGGGTTAAATTACGAGGACAGGTTGCACAGACTAGGCTTGTATTCCCTCGAGTGTAGGAGATTAAGGGGTGATCTAATCGAGGGGTTTAAGATGATTAAAGGATTCAATAGGGTAGATGGAGAGAAACTATTTCCTCTGGTGGGGGGAGTCCAGAACAAGGGGGGCAGAACCTTAAAATTAGAGCCAGGCCGTTCAGGGGTGATGTCGGGAAGCACTTCCTCACACAAAGGGGAGTGGGAATCTGGAACTCTCTCCCCCGCAAAAAGCTGTTGAGGCCGGGGGTCAATTGAAAATGTCAAAACTGAGATGGATAGATTTTTGTCGGGTGAGGGGATTAAGGGTTACAGAACCAAGGCGGGTAGATGGAGTTAAGATACAGGTCAACCGCGATCGGATTGAATGGCGGAACAGGCTCGAGGGGCTGAATGGCCTCTTTCCGCTCCCGTGTCCCTCTATTTTCTTTCCTTCTTACGAATGACTCCATGAATTGTGTGTCCTTTGCGTTGACTGTTTTTGTCAAATTCTGACTTCAGCTGTTCATGATCGATGAAGGCATTGAGGAGTGGACTGTTGCTTTGACCAGGGAGAGGAAGCTTTACATAAGCCTTGAGCTGTTGGTCTGTGTTGTCCACCCGTATTCCATTGTGTTCCCCTGGACCTCCAACGCTCCCTGGTCCAACGCAGGTATCGTCTTGTCAAACTTGATGTTTCTCCGAATCTACTTGGTCCAAAGGGTCATCTTCTTGTACAGCAAGGTGCTTAACCCATCGTACCAGACCATTGGATCCCTCAGCAAGATCAATTTGAAGTTCTATTTCGTCCTGAAGGTTCTCATGAACAGATGTCCGGGCAAGATTCTGCTGCTCTTTGTTTTCTCAGTGTGGTTCATTGCATCGTGGGCCTTGAGCCTTTGTGAGAGGTGAGCGTCTCTTAACAGACAATGTCGCGGCGCCCGGGCGGGCGGTGGTTGGGGGGGGGCGGGGTTTGTTTGAGTGGTCTCATACGACCCTCTGGTCCATCCAGCCCGTCCTAACACAACAGAGGCACCTCGTGGATCGCCAGATCCACTGACGTCCCCGCCCCCCCTCCCCAAATCATGTGATCTCCCGGGAGAGGCGATAAAAAGACCCAGGGCCAATTTAGGGGAAGACTTCTGGGAAATTCCTCTCCGACTCTCTTGCGAGATCGAAACTAGTCCGGGTGATCAGTCCGGCCCCTGATGATTTTACGCAGGAGCTGCATTTTGTGAGAGGGGGTCTCCGCCCCAGACAGGAACAGGTCCCTCTCTCTCGCTGGGAGGAATTCAGGGAATCGATGTCCCCCCGGACGAGCCGGAGGCCTGTTCCTCAGGCCCACTCTTCCCCGGGAAAAGAAACACCTCCTGACATCGAACCCAGACCTGGGCCTCGTACGACTTTAAAATTGTGAGCCCTGGTCCTCCCTAAACCTATTTAATTGGAACAAACCGTCCACACAAACACAATCTAATCCCTTCACCGTCTTATAAACCTCAATCAGATCTTCGCCTAAGTCTATGCTTCTCTAAAGCGTAGAGTCCCAGCTCTTTTAGTCTATCTCGATAACTAAGATGCTTCAAACTAGGAATTATTCCAGTGGCCCTCCTCTGCACCCTTGACAAACTGAGCTATTATCTAGGTCTATAGTTGCCAAAGTTTCTGCAATCTTCCCTCGTAATTTTGTCTCTTCTCCTGAAGGTGCTCACTCCTGCTGCGGTGCCTCGTCCGAATGGCCATTTTTGTACGCGAGTCCAATCGGTGTCAGGGGGCTATTCAACCATGGAGTGCATCACGGCTGATGACTTTGCCTGATGTCCACACACACACACACACACACGTTCCAGAGTGGGCAGTAGGCACTAATTCAGAATTGATTTCCCCCTCCTGGGGGATGGAGAGCAATCGTAATGAGCCGTCGCTGCCCAACTGAAATCGGCTGAATCAGCGTAGAACTGGGATCAAATTTGGCGTTTTTGCATGACTGAGGGAGTGCTGCACAGTCGGAGGTCTGATGAGACGCTAAACCGAGGCCCCGTCTGCCCCTCTCAGGTGGGACGTAAAAGATCCCACGGCCGCTATTTCGCAAAAGAGCAGGGGGGAGTTCTCCCCGGTGTCCTGGGGCCGATATTTATCCCTCAACCAACATCACTAAAAAACAGATTAATCTGGTCATTATCTCATTGCTGTTTGTGGGATCTTGCTGTGCGCAAATTGGCGTTTCCTACATTACAACAGTGACTACACTTCATAAAGTACCTCATTGGCTGTAAAGCGCGTTGGGGTGTCCTGAGGGTGTGAAAGGCCCTGTAGAAAGGTCTTTCTTTCCTTCCTCCCTTCCCTCCACGTTTAAAGATCAAACAATAAAGTACTCTGAAGTGCAGCGACTAGTTTTGTAGATAAGTGTGTGCGATGCTCTCTCTGTATATGTGTATCCCGGTGAAACTGACACTTGCCCTGATCTCACCCCCCTCCCACAGACAAAATCGCCATAACAGCACCAATGATGTTCTTGCCTCCATGTGGCTCATCCCCATCACCTTCCTCACCATTGGATACGGTGACAAGGTCCCTTTCACTGCCTGCGGCAAGTTCATCTGCCTGATAATAGGAGCTCTGGTAGGAAGAGTCCTCTTCAGTTCATGTGCGTGAGAAACACCGGCTACACACTGACTTACAAGCTGGGGTCAGATGGTTTATATCCAGAATAACAGATACCCGGGAGAGAGTTACAGGCTGGAATCTAATCGAGGGGTTCGGGGGGGTTTATATATAGAATAACAGATACCCGGGAGTGAGTTACAGGCTGGAATCTAATCAAGGGGTTCGGGGGGGTTTATATATAGAATAACAGATACCCGGGAGTGAGTTACAGGCTGGAATCTAATCGAGGGGTTCGGGGGGGTTTATATATAGAATAACAGATACCCGGGAGTGAGTTACAGACTGGAATCTAATCGAGGGGTTTGGGGGGTTTATATATAGAATAACAGATACCCGGGAGTGAGTTACAGACTGGAATCTAATCGAGGGGTTCGGGAGGTTTATATATAGAATAACAGATACCCGGGAGTGAGTTACAGGCTGGAATCTAATCGAGGGGTTCGGGGGGGTTTATATATAGAATAACAGATACCCGGGAGTGAGTTACAGGCTGGAATCTAATCGAGCGGTTTGGGGGGTTTATATATAGAATAACAGATACCCGGGAGTGAGTTACAGGCTGGAATCTAATCGAGGGGTTCGGGGGGGTTTATATATAGAATAACAGATACCCGGGAGTGAGTTACAGACTGGAATCTAATCGAGGGGTTTGGGGGGTTTATATATAGAATAACAGATACCCGGGAGTGAGTTACAGACTGGAATCTAATCGAGGGGTTCGGGGGGGTTTATGTATAGAATAACAGATACCCGGGAGTGAGTTACAGACTGGAATCTAATCGAGGGGTTTGGGGGGTTTATATATAGAATAACAGATACCCGGGAGTGAGTTACAGGCTGGAATCTAATCGAGGGGTTCGGGGGGTTTATATATAGAATAACAGATACCCGGGAGTGAGTTACAGGCTGGAATCTAATCGAGGGGTTCGCGGGGTTTATATATAGAATAACAGATACCAGGGAGTGAGTTACAGGCTGGAATCTAATCGAGGGGTTCGGGGGGTTTATATATAGAATAACAGATACCCGGGAGTGAGTTACAGGCTGGAATCTAATCGAGGGGTTCGGGGGGGTTTATATATAGAATAACAGATACCCGGGAGAGAGTTACAGACTGGAATCTAATCGAGGGGTTCGGGGGGTTTTATATATATAATAACTATATAGCATATAGAATAACTATATTCTACATATGTTCTATAGGTAGTTATATTCTATATATTCTATATATAGAATAGCTATATAGAATAGCTATATATTATATATATAGTATATAGCCACTTTGTTTGTGTGTGTGTGTGTGTGTGTGTGTGTGGAAGGAGATGATTATAAGGAGCAATCTGTGAGGCACGGCAAGTGTAAATCAAGTGTGAACATCTACTAGTTCACGGTCCCTAATATACGTTCCATATTGTTTCCAAACAGGGTACAAATATGATCCTTTTGTTCCCGATCTAACACTGTGTCTCATTCACTCTGGCGCTTTATTTTAAACCAGCTGTGTTTTTCTTCCTGAAGGGTGTTTTTTGCACGGCGCTGTTCATCGCTGTGATCGCTAAGAAACTGGAGCTGAGCAAGGATGAGAAGCACGTCCACAATTTCATGCAGGACATCCTGCTCACAAAGGAGGTGAGGAGTCGGACAGATGGGGGGGGCCAGAGGTGGAGCAGTCGTTTAGGACGTTACCCTTGCCCCTGCAGGACCGAGATTCAGATCTGTGCAGGAATGCGAAATATTTCATCAACGGAGGGGGCGGTAGTGATAGGCTTCGATGGGAGAGTTCGGGGACTGGAGGGATGGGCTTCGATGGGAGAGTTAGGGGACTGGAGGGATGGGCTTCGATGGGAGAGTTAGGGGACTGGAGGGATGGGCTTCGATGGGAGAGTTAGGGGACTGGAGGGATGGGCTTCGATGGGAGAGTTAGGGGACTGGAGGGATGGGCTTCGATGGGAGAGTTGGGGGACTGGAGGGATGGGCATCGATGGGAGAGTTAGGGGACTGGAGGGATGGGCTTCGATGGGAGAGTTGGGGGACTGGAGGGATGGGCTTCGATGGGAGAGTTAGGGGACTGGAGGGATGGGCTTCGATGGGAGAGTTCGGGGACTGGAGGGATGGGCTTCGATGGGAGAGTTGGGGGACTGGAGGGATGGGCTTCGATGGGAGAGTTGGGGGACTGGAGGGATGGGCTTCGATGGGAGAGTTAGGGACTGGAGGGATGGGCTTCGATGGGGGAGTTAGGGTACTGGAGGGATGGGCTTCGATGGGGGAGTTAGGGGACTGGAGGGATGGGCTTCGATGGGAGAGTTAGGGGACTGGAGGGATGGGCTTCGATGGGAGAGTTGGGGGACTGGAGGGATGGGCTTCGATGGGAGAGTTAGGGGACTGGAGGGATGGGCTTCGATGGGAGAGTTGGGGGACTGGAGGGATGGGCTTCGATGGGAGAGTTAGGGGACTGGAGGGATGGGCTTCGATGGGAGAGTTGGGGGACTGGAGGGATGGGCTTCGATGGGAGAGTTAGGGGACTGGAGGGATGGGCTTCGATGGGGGAGTTAGGGGACTGGAGGGATGGGCTTCGATGGGAGAGTTAGAATGAGACTCCATTTTTGAAAAGGACCCTGACGATTAAGCTCCCTTTTTAGAGTCCCAAAGATGAGCCTCCCCATTTAGAGTCCTGATGAGGAGACTCCCTCTTCAACTTTGGCCTATTCAAATGTTGACAGGTCCAGAAGATTGCTGCTAATCTGATTGAAGTGGCTTGGCTACTGTACAAACACAGAAAGAGGCAAGATCAGCGGAAGATCAAGATATATCAACGCAGCCTGCTCTCAACGGTTTGTAAGTAAGTACGGGGGTTTCTTCATCTGCAGTGACCGCCTGTTAAAATGCTCCTCTGTGGCACTTTGATTATGGAGGTAACTGCACCATTACCCACTGTGGTACTGAGCCCATACAGACCAGGGAGGTCCAGGTTAGATCCCTGGTCTGTGTTGAATTGGCTGATCTCAGTTAGGATACTAGACAGGTCGGGTACTGGAGGGATGGGCTTCGATGGGAGAGTTCGGGGACTGGACGGATGGGCGTCGGTGGGAGAGTTGGTCCATTGGGATTCTGTACAATGGGAGTGAATGGGAAGGGGTTTGGTCCATTGGGATTCTGTACAATGGGAGTGAATGGGAAGGGGTTTGGTCCATTGCGATTCTGTACAATGGGAGTGAATGGGAAGGGGTTTGGTCCATTGGGATTCTGTACAATGGGAGTGAATGGGAAGGGGTTTAGTCCATCGGGATTCTGTACAATGGGAGTGAGTGGGAAGGGGTTTGGTCCATTGGAATTCTGTACAATGGGAGCGAATGGGAAGGGATTTGGTCCATTGGGATTCTATGCAACGGGAGATCGAAGCAAAGTGGAGACTGATGGTGGCAGTACGTGCGATCCCAACGTGCCACCTCAGCATCCAGAGGTCCCTAAATGTTTTACGATGCGGTTCTGATTGTCGCCGGCTGACTTGTTAACCCATCTCAACAGGTTCCGCAAAGCGAAGCTGAAGCAAAGGAAACTTTGGGATCAAGTCAGCGCCATGATGGAACTCTCCAAGGTAACAGCAGTTCCTTTGGGAATTCCCTCCAGCTCAGAAACCCTCATGGGTGATGAGCGACCATTGTCCGCATGTCCCATCTAGTCCCTCTGCCCAGTTCATTTTGTTAGCCAAGTGTCTATTCTGTGGCAGCCTGGTGGGGCTGCATTACTGGGAACTATGCACCAGGGCTGATTGGGCTTTCTGCATAATTATTGATCCTTGAGGTCCTTCTGCTGACTTTTCCTCCACAAGAGTTGGACAGACTTCAGAGGTGGCGTAAATATAGGAAGTGTCTTTCTATACAATAGCCATTCTTTGGAATTCCACACAGTAGGATTGAATGGGAAGGGGTTCGGTCCATTGGGATTCTGTACAACGGGAGTGAATGGGAAGGGGTTTGGTCCATTGGGATTCTGTACAATGGGAGTGAATGGGAAGGGGTTTGGTCCATTGGGATTCTGTACAGTGGGAGTGAATGGGAAGGGTTTTGGTCCATTGGGATTCTGTACAATGGGAGTGAATGGGAAGGGGTTTGGTCCATTGGGATTCTGTACAACGGGAGTGAATGGGAAGGGGGTTTGGTCCATTGGGGTTCTGTACAATGGAAGTGAATGGGAAGGGGTTTGATCCATTGGGATTCTGTACAATGGGAGTGAATGGGAAGGGGTTTGGCCCATTGGGATTCTGTACAACGGGAGTGAATGGGAAGGGGTTTGGCCCATTGGGATTCTGTGAGGAACTAACTATGTGATGAGGGGGAATACCATGCTTCAACTGATTTGAAAATTGATTAAAGCCTGGAGTTTAACTGTGCTGCTCTTACATTTAAGATGCATTTTGTCCTGTGTGAAATGAACTCCAAGATGTCTGACTCCTACAGCGAGCTGGAAAAAAGACTGGTAACCTTGGCGACGAAAGTAGATGCTCTGGCAACGGGTTTCGAAGAGCTGCCCAGCCACATCTGTGAGGCCTTTAAGCAGCAACTGAAAGAGTGAATTCAGCCTCTGCAGTCGAAGTGCTGGACCACTGGAGACCAAAAAGCAGTGCTTGAGGGCTTGGATTGGCTAGCCGATGATTAGAAGAATCCTTGTCTTACCTCGAGTGCTAAATATTGGGTTTGGTGGTTTTTTGAATCTCTCTTTGGTTTCTGAATTCCCTCCCTCTACCCCCCTCCACAATTTTTCTCCCTAATCTCTTGACACCACTGGCTCATGTTGGGCCCTGGTTCTATGGCAGCTACAATCCTCAGGCATCAAATGGCCATTCTAGATCCATGACATTGTGTAGGATATTCGACCATAGGGTGCATGACCTGCCCTCACGTGACATGCACAGGTTTTCTGGCAAGAGGAAATGGATGGTGATCAGAAGTGGGAAACTTGGCTGAGTTTTACCTCTTCCCCCCCCTACACGCCCATCCCCATCCCCATCCCCACCCCATCTCCATCACCACCCCCATCCCTTTTCCCATCCCTATCCCTATCCCCATCCCCATCCCCATCCCCATCTCCATCTCCATCCCATCTCCATCTCCATCCCATCCCTATCCCTATCTCCATCACCATCTCCATCTCCATCCCATCTCCATCTCCATCCCATCTCCATCTCCATCCCATCCCTATCCCTATCCCCATCCCCATCCCCATCTCCATCTCCATCCCCATCTCCATCTCCATCCCTATCCCTATCTCCATCTCCATCCCTATCCCCATCTCCATCACCACCCCCATCCCTTTTCCCATCCCTATCCCTATCCCCATCCCTATCCCTATCCCCATCCTCATCTCCATCTCCATCCCATCCTTATCCCCATCTCCATCCCTATCCCCATCTCCATCCCCATCCCCATCCCTTTTCCCATCCCTATCCCTATCCCCATCCCTATCCCTATCCCTATCCCCATCCTCATCTCCATCTCCATCTCCATCCCTATCCCCATCTCCATCCCTATCCCCATCTCCATCCCCATCCCCATCCCCATCTCCATCCCCATCTCCATCACCACCCCCATCCCTTTTCCCATCCCTATCCCTATCCCCATCCCCATCCCCATCTCCATCTCCATCCCATCTCCATCTCCATCCCATCCCTATCCCTATCTCCATCTCCATCTCCATCCCATCTCCATCTCCATCCCATCTCCATCTCCATCCCATCCCTATCCCTATCCCCATCCCCATCCCCATCTCCATCTCCATCCCCATCTCCATCTCCATCCCATCCCTATCCCTATCTCCATCTCCATCCCTATCCCCATCTCCATCACCACCCCCATCCCTTTTCCCATCCCTATCCCTATCCCCATCCCTATCCCTATCCCTATCCCCATCCTCATCTCCATCTCCATCCCATCCTTATCCCCATCTCCATCCCTATCCCCATCTCCATCCCCATCCCCATCCCTTTTCCCATCCCTATCCCTATCCCCATCCCTATCCCTATCCCTATCCCCATCCTCATCTCCATCTCCATCCCATCCTTATCCCCATCTCCATCCCTATCCCCATCTCCATCCCCATCCCCATCCCTTTTCCCATCCCTATCCCTATCCCCATCCCTATCCCTATCCCTATCCCCATCTCCATCCCCATCCCCATCCCCATCTCCATCACCATCGCCATCCCCATCTCCATCTCCATCCCCATCCCCATCACCATCTCCATCCCCATCTCCATCACCATCGCCATCCCCATCTCCATCTCCATCCCCATCCCCATCTCCATCTCCATCACCATCCCCATCTCCATCCCCATCTCCATCCCCATCCCCATCCCCATCTCCATCCCCATCCCCATCTCCATCCCCATCCCCATCCCCATCCCCATCTCCATCCCCATCTCCATCACCATCCCCATCCCCATCTCCATCTCCATCCCCATCTCCATCCCCATCCCCATCCCCATTACCATCCCCATCCCCATCCCTATTCCCATCCCCATCCCCATCTCCATCCCCATCCCCATCTCCATCCCCATCCCCATCCCCATCCCCATCTCCATCCCCATCTCCATCCCTATCCCCATCTCCATCCCCATCCCCATCCCCATCCCCATCTCCATCCCCATCTCCATCCCTATCCCCATCTCCATCCCCATCTCCATCCCCATCCCCATCTCCATCCCCATCCCCATCTCGACCCCCATCCCCATCCCCATCCCCATCCCCATCTCCATCACCATCCCCATCCCCATCCCTTTTCCCAACCCCATCCCCATCCCCACCTCTATCCCTTTTCCTATCCCTATCGCAGGAGAACTGAAACCACACTCCTTGTGGGAGCGAGTTCCACATTCTCACCACTCTCTGGGTAAAGAAGTTTCTCCTGAATTCCCTATTGGATTTATTAGTGACTATCTTATATTTATGGCCCCCAGTTCTGGTCTCCCCCACAAGTGGAAACATCTTCTCTACGTCTACCCTATCGAACCCCTTTCATAATCTTAAAGACCTCTATCAGGTCACCCCTCAGCCTTCTCTTATCCAGAGAAAAGAGCCCCAGTCTGTTCAGCCTTTCCTGATAGTTATAACCTCTCAGTTCTGGTATCATCCTTGTAAATCTTTTTTGCACCTTCTCCAATGCCTCTATATCCTTTTTATAATATTTGTATAATTATTATTTTTACAATATAAAATCCTTTTCTATCGCGAGCCATGATTCTGTACGACATGCTGATCTAATCCTGCCCTCGGAAATTCTCTCCCAAAACTAACTGTCCTCACTTCCTCCTTCCTCTTCAAAACCCTTTTCTTTGACTGGGCCTTTCCAATAGTCCCTCTTTTCCTGAACCTTTTTCCTCCTTGTTAAATTTTCTTAGATTTTTTTGTTGTGTAGACTGAGGAAGACTATCTCACCCCACCTCCCAATCTCTGTAACCTCCTCCAACCCTCTGAGATCTCTGCGCTCCTCCAATTCCGGCCTCTTGCGCATCCCCCGATTTTAATCGCTCCACCATTGGCGGCCGTGCCTTCAGCTGCCTGGGCCCTAAGCTCTGGAATTCCCTGCCTAAACCTCTCCGCCTCTCTCTCCTCCTTTAAGACGCTCCTTAAAACCTACCTCTTTGTCCAAGCTTTTGGTCACCTGTCCTAATATCTCCTTATGGGGCTCGGTGTCAAATTGTGTTTAATAATCGCTCCTGTGAAGCGCCTTGGGACGTTTTACTACGTTAAAGGCGCTATATAAATGCAAGTTGCTGTTGTAATTTTGTATATTCTTTGGCTGTGTACATTTTGTGACTTGAGATCTTTGTCAATGGAACTTAATTTTTGAATGAAAGAACAAAACACAAGACTGTGGGAAAACTCTTATCTTTAACATTCCAAGCACACCCATCTCCAACGTTTCTCAAAGGACCCAGAATCCAATCAGGACTTCCATTTTCCCCATGGCAGGTTCAACATGTGTCTCCACAGCTGTCGTCACCATGGAGATCCTAACCCCTCTCTCGTCTCCGATTCCTCAGGCTTTGCTCAGTTTAACAAATAAAGTTCTTGCGTTTCTATCGCGCCTTTCACACCCTCAGGACGTCGCAAAGCGCTTTACAGTCAATGAAGTACTCTTGAAGTGTGGTCACTGTTGGAATATAGGAAACCCCGCAGCCAATTTGCGCACAGCAAGATCCCACAAACAACAATGAGATAAATGACCAGATCATCTGTTTTAGCGATGTTGGTTGAGGGATAAATATTGGCCCCAGGACACCGGGGAGAACTCCCCCTTGCTCTTCTTCCAATAGGGGCTGTGGGATTTTTTTACATCCTCCCGAGAGGGCAGACAGGGCCTCGGTTTAACGTCTCATCCGAAAGACGGCACCTCTGACAGTGCAGCACCTCCTCACTACTGGCACTGTGAGTGTGAGCCTAGATTATGGGCTCAAGTCTCTGGAGTGGGTCTGGAACCCATGTCCTTCTGACTCAGAGATGAGAGTGGTTGTATAAGGCATTTGTCTGACTCCATGTAAAGTCCATAGAAAGGATATACTTGCCATAGAGGGAGTGCAGCGAAGGTTCACCAGACTGATCCCTGGGATGGCAGGACTGTCGTATGAGGAGAGATTGGGTCGACTCGGCCTGTATTCAATAGAGTTTAGAAGAATGAGAGGGGATCTCACTGAAACGTATAAAATTCTGACAGGGCTGGACAGACTGGATGCAGGGAGGATGTTTCCCCTGGCTGGGGGGTCCAGATTGAGGGGTCACAGTCTCAGGATACGGAGCAGGACATTTAGGACTGAGATGAGGAGAAATTTCTTCACTCAGAGAGTGGTGAACCTGTGGAATTCTCTACCACAGAAGGCTGTGGAGGCCAAATCACTGAATATATTTAAGAAGGAGCTCGATAGATTTCTAGACACAAAAGGCATCAAGGGGTATGGGGAGAGAGCGGGAATATGGTATTGAGATAGAGGCTCAGCCATGATCATATTGAATGGCGGAGCAGGCTCGAAGGGCCGAATGGCCTACTCCTGCTCCTATTTTATATGTTTTTATGTTTCTGGTCAACTAATCGCAGGAAGGTTATTGTTGCCCTTGACTCTGACCTCTTGCGCAACCCTCCCCACTTCAAGGTGGCCATCCACAGACCCAGGTTGGACGTGGCCTGCGAGGGCGGTCACTTCATCTGCCTGCCTCTCCTCCACGCCCAGGTGGCCCAGGAGAAGGAGCACGTGGAGTCTGTTGGTACTTTTGTGGCCTTCGTGACCGGTGTGTACCATGGGGACTGGAGGGCATCTACTCTATGTTATATTATTCTACACTCGGTGCTGTGATATCATTCTATACTCGGTGCTGTTATATTATTATTTCATTTGATAAGTTTCCTTAACTTTTTTATGAATTTGTTTCTTGCCCATGTAAGAAGGGGGAACTTTTGTTAGGTCTTTTGGTTTGATGACACTTGGGGCAATCCAGTGTCTCCTTATGGGTTTTTAAGAAAAGGCAGCTCTGAACAATCTCCCCTCTTCCTCATGGAAGTGTGTTTATTTCCAAGATCAATGTCTTTCATTTTCGTAATAAAGAAACCCTCCTGCGAGCTGGTTGAGACCAAGCATCAGGCATTGGGTAGGAACTCAGTGAGCGGGGGGGCGGAACCAAAGCCGCGGGGTGCGGCGCTCCAGCCGGACGCGTTTGAGCCGGACGCCGTTTGCGTGGGGCGGGTGCGCGGCTGACAGTTGACCGGGCTGCCGAGCGGCGGAGAGTGTCGGGGTTCGCAGACTCGCAGTGAGGCGGCGGCGACGGGGGGGGGGGAGAGGAGAGAGACGCCGATGACCGAGCCGGGCCGGAGCCAGGGGATAGAGTGGGAGTATCGGCCGCGGGAGGGCAGGGTGAGTGAGTGGGGAGTGGGGTGGATTTATACCGAACCCCACTCGCTGTTTGTAGGTGGGCGGATGCTGGTAAATTTCCTGGTCAGAAGGAATCAGCAAAAGTGGGGTCACTGGATGTAAACGGTGCCATTTAATATAATATAAAAACACAGAATATAGAATAATATACCAGCACAGAGCGTGGAATAATAGGACAGCGCAGGGCGCGGAATAATAGGACAGCGCAGAATATAGAATAATATACCAGCACAGAATATAGAATAATATACCAGCACAGAGCGTGGAATAATAGGACAGCGCAGGGCGCGGAATAATAGGACAGCGCAGAATATAGAATAATATACCAGCACAGAGCGTGGAATAATAGGACAGCGCAGGGCGCGGAATAATAGGACAGCGCAGAATATAGAATAATATACCAGCACAGAGCGTGGAATAATAGGACAGCGCAGGGCGCGGAATAATAGGACAGCGCAGAATATAGAATAATATACCAGCACAGAATATAGAATAATATACCAGCACAGAGCGTGGAATAATAGGACAGCGCAGGGCGCGGAATAATAGGACAGCGCAGAATATAGAATAATATACCAGCACAGAGCGTGGAATAATAGGACAGCGCAGGGCGCGGAATAATAGGACAGCGCAGGGCGCGGAATAATAGGACAGCGCAGGGCGCGGAATAATAGGACAGCGCAGGGCGCGGAATAATAGGACAGCGCAGGGCGCGGAATAATAGGACAGCGCAGGGCGCGGAATAATAGGACAGCGCAGGGCGCGGAATAATAGGACAGCGCAGGGCGCGGAATAGTGTGACAGAATTCTAGAAAAAGCAAAATACTGCGAATGCTGGAAATCTGAAATAATAACAGAAATTGCCGGAGAAGCTCAGCAAGTCGGGCAGCATCTGTGGAGAAAGAAACAGAGTTAACGTTTCAGGTCGAAGACCTTGCGCCAGAACTGAGTTTTTAAACAGAATAATATAATGTAACAGCCATATAAATACTGTGGCTACAAGAGCAGGTCAGAGGCTGGGTATTCTGCAGCGAGTGACTCACCTCCTGACTCCCCAAAGCCTTTCCACCATCTACAAGGCACAAGTCAGGAGTGTGATGGAATACTCTCCACTTGCCTGGATGAGTGCAGCTCCAACAACACTCAAGTAGCTCGACACCCTCCAGGACAAAGCAGCCCGCTTGATTGACACCCCATCCACCACCCTAAACATTCACCCCCTTCACCACCGGTGCACAGTGGCTGCAGTGTGTCCCATCCACAGGATGCACTGCAGCAGCTTGGGATGGTGTGTGACTTGGAGGGGAACGTGCAGGTGGTGTTGTTCCCATGCACCTGCTGCTCTTGTCCTTCTAGGTGGTAGAGGTTGCAGGTTTGGGAGGTGCTGTCGAAGAAGCCTTGGCGAGTTGCTGCAGTGCAGTGCGCCGGTGGTGGAGGGAGTGCGTGTTTAAGGTAGTGGACAGGCTGCCGATCGAGTGGGCTGCTTTGTCCTGGATGGTGGCGAGCTTCTTGAATGTTGTTGGACCTGCACCCATCCAGGCAAGTGAAGATCCAGGCAAAGGCAATTCCCTTTTGAAAGTTATTACTGAATCTGCTTCCACCGCCCTTTCAGGCAGCGCATTCCAGATCAGAACAACTCGCTGCGTTAAAAAAAAAAATTCTCCTCATCTCCCCCTCTGGTTCTTTTGCCAATTATCTTCAATCTGAGTCCTCTGGTTACCGACCCTCCTGCCACTGGAAACAGTTTCTCCTTATTTACTCTATCAAAACCCCTTCATGATTTTGTACACCTCTATTAAATCTCCCCTTAACCTTCTCTGCTCTCAGGCTTAGACATCCTTCCTAAAGTGCGGTGCCCAGAATTGGACACAATACTCCAGCTGAGGCATAACCAGTGTTTTTGTAAAATTGAATAGTAATTTACTGGTTTAAAATCCAATGGATTGAAAGGTCCAGTTATTAACTTCTGAACTCCAGAGAGTACAGGCCCATTTGACTTAATAGAATCTTAGATTGACAATTCCAGACTGAGATGCTCCAGTTAGGACCAGGACAAGCACCGTGACTGACTAATCAAACGTGGGAGGGGCGGGGAAGACTTTGGGTGTTAAGAGGTTGATTAAGCCCTCGTTTGTGCAGGATCAACCTCCTGCCAGTAGATGGTGCTTCTGTACTTTTTCTTCTCCAGCCCAGTGAGAGAGATTTGGAAACCTATCACTGGATTGATTCCTGGGATGAGAGGGTTGTCCTGTGAGGAGAGGTTGAGTAGAATGGGCCTGTGCCCTCTGGAGTTTAGAAGAATGAGAGGTGATCTCATTGAAACGTAGAAAATGCTAAGAGGTCTTGACAGGGTAGATGATGGAGAGGCTGTTTCCCCTGGCTGGGGAGTCTAGAACTAGGGGGCATAGTCTCAGGGTAAGGGGTCGGCCATTCAAGACTGAGATGAGGAGGAATTTCTTCACTCAGAGGGTCGTGAATCTTTGGAATTCTGTACCCCAGAGGGCTGTGGATGCTCAGTCATTGAGTATATTTAATGTCAGGAATCTTACAACACCAGGTTATAGTCCAACAATTTTATTTTAAAATCACAAGCTTTCGGAGATTATCTCCTTCGTCAGGTGAGTGACGAAGGAGATAATCTCCGAAAGCTTGTGATTTTAAAATAAAATTGTTGGACTATAACCTGGTGTTGTAAGATTCCTTACATTTGTCCACCCCAGTCCATCACCGGCATCTCCACATCTCGAGTATATTTAAGGCTGAGATTGATAGATTTTTGGACTCTCGGGGAATCAAGGGATATGGGGATCGGGCGGGAAAGTGGAGTTGAGGTCGAAGATCAGCCATGATCTGATTGAATGGCGGAGCAGGCTCGAGGGGCCGAATGGCCCACTCCTGCTCCTATTTCTTATGTTTATGTTCTTACCTTATGTGGTTAAAAGTCTCCCAAGTTTCTGTTTGTCCCATACAGAGTTTATATTCCCCTCTCCCTGCTCCGCCCATGGGGCCAGACCCTACTGACCTGACAGTACGGTGCTGTAGTGGTTATGTTACTGGGCTAATAATCCGGAGAACGTGAGTTCAAATCCCGCCAGGGCAGTTTGAGAGTTTGAATCAGTTTAAAGTAATCTCAGTAAAAGTGACCTGAAGCTGTCAGATTGTCGTAAAAGCCCATCTGGTTCACTAATGTCCTTTTGGGAAGGAAACCTGCCGTCCTTACCCAGTCTGGGTCTATATGTGACTCCAGTCCCCACACTGATGTGGTTGACTCTTAACTGCCCTCTGAAGTGGGACCGAGCGAGACACTCAGTCGTATCAAACTCGCTACCAAGAAGAAGGCCCACCACCACCTTCTCAAGGGGCAACTAGGGATGGGCAATAAATGCCGGCCTCGCCAGCGACGCCCACATCCCCAGAATGAATGTTTTAAAAACTCATCTGCAACGACCCCACTTATGAGCACTTGGCTTATTCAGACACTGTAAATCAGCAGCTATGAACATAAAAAACATTATTGCAACTATTAGATGCAGGGTGATATCCCCACCCATTGGTACATTTACCACACAAAGCCTGATTTGAGGCCCGAATATGCTGGTTTCTGTGTGATTCTGGGCCTGTTGTCATTTTCTTTTGGAATAACCCAACATAATAAATACAATAACATTGAGGTTATTCAATTGGATGTTGTGACACTGGGATTACTGTACCAGAGGGATGGGCTTCGATGGGAGAGTTAGGGGACTGGAGGGATGGGCTTTGATGGGAGAGTTAGGGGACTGGAGGGATGGGCTTCGATGGGAGAGTTAGGGGACTGGAGGGATGGGCTTCGATGGGAGAGATAGGGGACTGGAGGGATGGGCTTCGATGGGAGAGTTAGGGGACTGGAGGGATGGGCTTCGATGGGAGAGTTGGGGTACTGGAGGGATGGGCTTCGATGGGAGAGTTAGGGTACTGGAGGGATGGGCTTCGATGGGAGAGTTAGGGTACTGGAGGGATGGGCTTCGATGGGAGAGTTAGGGTACTGGAGGGATGGGCTTCGATGGGGGAGTTAGGGTAGAGGAGGGATGGGCTTCGATGGGAGAGTTAGGGTACTGGAGGGATGGGCTTCGATGGGGGAGTTAGGGTAGAGGAGGGATGGGCTTCGATGGGAGAGTTAGGGTACTGGAGGGATGGACTTCGATGGGGGAGTTAGGGTACAGGAGGGATGGGCTTCGATGGGAGAGTTGGGGTACTGGAGGGATGGGCTTCGGGGAGAGTTGGGGTACTGGAGGGATGGGCTTCGATGGGAGAGTTAGGGGACTAGAGGGATGGGCTTTGATGGGAGAGTTAGGGTACTGGAGGGATGGGCTTCGATGGGAGAGTTAGGGAACTAGAGGGATGGGCTTTGATGGGAGAGTTAGGGGACTGGAGGGATGGGCTTCGATGGGAGAGTTAGGGGACTGGAGGGATGGGCTTCGATGGGAGAGTTAGGGTACTGGAGGGATGGGCTTCGATGGGAGAGTTAGGGGACTGGAGGGATGGGCTTTGATGGGAGAGTTAGGGTACTGGAGGGATGGGCTTCGATGGGAGAGTTAGGGGACTGGAGGGATGGGCTTCGATGGGAGAGTTAGGGTACTGGAGGGATGGGCTTCGATGGGAGAGTTAGGGGACTGGAGGGATGGGCTTTGATGGGAGAGTTAGGGTACTGGAGGGATGGGCTTCGATGGGAGAGTTAGGGTACTGGAGGGATGGGCTTCGATGGGAGAGTTAGGGTACTGGAGGGATGGGCTTTGATGGAAGAGTTGGGGTACTGGAGGGATGGGCTTCGATGGGGAGTTAGGGGACTGGAGAGATGGGTTTTGACGGGAGAGTTAGGGGACTGGAGGGATGGGCTTCGATGGGAAAGTTGGGTACTGGAGGGATGGGCTTCGATGGGAAAGTTGGGTACTGGAGAGATGGGTTTTGATGGGAGAGTTGGGTACTGGAGAGAGGGGCATCGATGGAGAGTTACCATACCAAAGAGTTGAGTTTCAGTGGGGAGCTTCTGTACTTGAGGGGTGGGCTTCGATGGGAGAGTTACTGTACAAGAGGGAGGGGCGGAATGGCATTTTGTCTTTGTTGCCTTTTCCTGTTATGTTAATTGTCCTGTTTATGTATAATTCCAGTGGGCTTCCCATGGTGTTTCTCACAGAGCTGGAGGAGTCGGTACAAGTTTGGGAGAAGTCGAGGTAAATGGATGCTGATGCGGCCTATTCTTAATTCAAAGTTGCCTCATTCAGATGATCTGATAATTCCAAGATATGAATCTCACTTAATTCAGATTACTGGATAACTCCATTTTAGACTGGAGGCTTTGCAAGGACCTCATCAGGATTTTTTGGTTATGGACACTTGCACCTCTCATTAATTCTGTCTTGTGTTGCTGGCAGTGAATTGATTGAGTGTGTTTAATATAAGGGCAGAAGTGATAAACCATGCATTGCAAAATGAGTTATTCTGCTGCTAAGGAGGTGACGTGTCTGTATGTTCAATTGTTAACTAAATACAACTTTTGGTAGTTCAGAGTTTAATTGTTATTCAGTCAGGGAACTTGGCAAATGGGAATGTACTTTGTCAGATTCAGACACGGGTGAGAAATACACAGTATTTCAAGTTTTCGCATCTGTAACAAAGTGTGACACCTGCAGTGTGACATTTTTCACATAACTAACGGACCTCCCGTGCCGCTTCTCATGCTCGCGTCGGATGACGCAACGTGCAGAGAGTGGCTGCAAAGCAGGCACATTCTGATTGCTGTTAGGTAAACACTGGGTGAGTTCCTTCCAAGGTTAATTGCTATTCTGGCTGGACGTCAGAACTCTGGCTGTGTGTGTAGGAAGGTGAGCCGAGAAGCTGCAGATATTGTGGCTCTGGTATGTTCCGTTTCTGTGAATATTCTTTATACTTTATTTACAATGTGGGACTTAAATTTGCCTCGCGCACAGTGTGACGGACAGGAAACGTGCTAGCTTACAGCCTGTACCTGCTGGAAAGAAAGACTAAAGGAAAGGCTTGCATTTATATAGCTCCTTTCATGACCTCGATACGTCCCAAATTGTGTACTTTTTTGAAGCGCGGTCACTGTTGGAATGCAGGAAACGCAGCAGCCAACTTGTGCACAGCAAGATCCCACAAGCAGCACTGTGATAAACGACCAATTAATTTGTTTTAGTGAAGTTGGTTGAGGGATAAGTATTGGGCCAGGACACAGGGGAGAACTCCCCTGTTTTTCTTTGAAATAGTGGCAGACGGGGCCTCGGTTTAACGTCTCATCTGAAAGACGGCACCTCCGACAGTGCAGCACTCCCTCAGTACCGGCACTGGGAGTGTCGGCCTGGATTATGGGGCCCACGCTGGCTGCTGCATTCACCACCGGTCCGTGTGTGGGAGATTCTCACATAATTAGCCGGTGTCTTCGCTTCAGGTGGGACGTGCATCTCCACTTGTCGAACTGTCCCTGTCCATTTGGGGTCGGTGGGCAGCCCCTCACTCTTGATTCTGGGTCGAAACGTTGGGGATCGAGCCCCGCTTCAGAACGCGAGGCTGACGCACGAGTGCAGAACGGATACAGCATTGAAACTTTCACGTCTGCCCTCTCAGGTGAACGTAAAAGATCCCACTATAGCAGGGGGGAGTTCTCCCCGGTGTCCTGGGGCCGATATTTATCCCTCAACCAACATCACTTTTTTAAAAAAGGTCATTTATCACATTGCTGCTTGTGGGATCTTGCTGTGCGCAAATTGGCTGCCGCGTTTCCCGACATCACAACAGTGACCTCGCTAATGACCTTACTTCATTGGCGGTAAAGCGCTTTGGGACGCCCTTTTGTCGTGAAAGGCGCTGTAGAAACGGAAGGCCTTTCTTTCTTGTACCTCTCCAGTTGTTAATGCCAACAGACCTTTGGTGTCCTGATTTTTAGGATTTCTCCACCGCTGAGGCAACGGCACTCAGATCAAGCCCACACGACTCTAGCAGAGGGTGTCAGAAATGGTCGACGAGGCACTGATCGCCAAGGTTTGGCGTGACACCTCAGCCCTCCTTTTTGACGCTCCTCGGTCGACAGTCCAGGAGGAGTGCTGCGTTGTCACAGGTGCCATCCTTCGGATCGCCCATCAAAGTGAGCAGCTGCCCGCCCGTTCGGACCCTACTTATCCCACTAACCATTTAACCTGTGCTTGCTTGCAGGATGGGAGCGAAGGGGCAGTAGGACCAACGATGCAGAAAACACCAATCATCCTGGCCAAGCCTCCGGCAGAGAGGGTAGGGAGCACGTCAGTAGGGTATCGCTTTCAGGCGTGGGCGACTCTTGGTTCTGATTTATAGATGGAGTCGCCGCGCACCGTTCCCAGGAGGGCCCCGTCTCCCGTGGAAGTTACGCTGCAGTTTTATAAAGCTCTGGTCAGACCCCGTCTGGAGAGACCGCGTTCAGTCCTGGGCACCGCGCCTCAGGAAGGAGATATTGGCGTTGGCGGGGGTGCAGCACAGATTCACCAGGGTGATGATAATGATGCCGGTGGACGGGAGAAGTTGGAAACTGCGTCACTTGGCCGGTGGGAGGGATAGCATTGGGGCCTGAGGGCTGATTTCCCAATTGGCTGCTCAAGAAATCACAGGCCAGCAGCCTCCGAATTTCCGTCTGTTCAATTAAGTGCCAAACCGTTATAAATCGCTGGTTGGGCCCCAGCTTGGAGTATTGTGGCCAATTCTGGGCCCCGCACACTTTAGGAAGGATGTCAAGGCCTTGGAGAGGGTGCAGAGGAGATTTACCAGAATGGTCCCAGGGATGAGGGACTTCAGTTACGTGGAGAGACTGGAGAAGCTGGGATTGTTCTCCTTAGAACAGAGAAGGTTAAGGGGAGATTTAATCGAGGTGTTCAAAATCATGAAAGGTTTTGATAGAATAAATAAGGAGAAACTGTTTCCAGCGGCAGGAGGGTCGGTAACCAGAGGACACGGATTTAAGGTAATTGGGAAAAGAAGCAGAGGGGGAGATGAGAATGTTTTTTTACGCAGCGAGTTGTTCTGATCTGGAACGCGCTGCCTGAAAGGGCGGTGGAAGCAGATTCAATAATAACTTTCAAAAGGGAATTGGATAAATACTTGAAAAGGAAAAATGTGCAGGGCTACAGGGAAAGAGCAGGGGGGGAGTGGGACTAATTGGATAGCTCTTTCAAAGAGCCGGCACAGGCACGATGGGCCGAATGGCCTCTTTCTGTGCTGGATGATTCTATGATTATCACCAAGCAGACGCCAAGTTGTAAATGAGGAACTTTGGGATAAGAAGAGAGGCAAGTTGTTATAAGATGGGAATCAGGGACAACTTTATCTCTCAAGGTCTTGGAGAGGGCGCAACAAAGATTTACGAGAATGGTCCCAGGGATGAGGGACTCCAGTTATGTGGAGAGACTGGAGAAGCTGGGATTGTTCTCCTTAGAGCAGAGAAGGTTAAGGGGAGATTTAATAGAGGTGTTCATTGAAGCAGACAATATAACTTGGGTCAAGGGAGAGAGTAGGGATTGAGGAGAAAGGGCAAGGCGTACAGGTGGGAATTGATCACCGGGTCCAAGGTAGATCTAAATGACCTTCCAAGGTCCAACGGATCCCCCTGTTAGGTCCAACGGATCCCCCTGTTAGGTCCAACGGATCCCCCTGTTAGGTCCAACGGATCCCCCTGTTGGGTCCAACTTTGGATGATTTTGTGGAAAGTGTTGGGACCAATAAAAGAAAGAAAGACTTGCATTTACATAGCGCCTTTCTCGACCTCAGGACGTCCCAAAGCGCTTCACAGCCCATGAACTACTTTTTGAAGTGTGGGCACTGTTGTAATGTAGGAAACGCGGCAGACAATTTGCGCACAGCAAGATCCCACAAACAGCGATATGATAAATGACCTGATAATCTGCTTTTACTGATGTTGGTTGAGGGATAAATATCGGCCTCAGGACACCGGGGAGAACTCCCCCCTGCTCTTCTTCGAAATAGTGCCGATGGGATCTTTTACGTCCCACCTGAGAGGGCAGATGGGGGCCTCGGTTTAACGTCTCCTCTGAAAGACGGCACCTCTGACAGTGCAGCACTCCCTCAGTACTGGCACTGGGAGTGTTAGCCTAGGGCTCTAGCCCACGACCTTCTGACTCAGAGGCGAGAGAGAGTGCGACTCACTGAGCCAGCGCTGACAGAATCTGACCTGTTCCTGAATCACTCGATTGGTTTGGAGAGGCCGTCGTCTGTAAGGTCAGGGAGGGGTCAAGTGGTCGGTTACCATTCCTGATGGCGGGTCTTTTCTGTTCCTTCCACGCAGCAGACCAACAAGGCGGTGCCCTCGGCCGTGCCCGCCCCCGGCAACCCCTCGGAGAAGCCCATCGTGCTGATGAAAGCCCGCGAGGAGGGCAAGCCCTCAGCCACCGGGGACGGGACGGTCCAGGCGCCCACGGCCACGGCCAGGACGGAGAAGGAGGGTCAGCGCCCCACGCAGCCCGTGTACCAGATCCAGAACCGCGGCATGGCGCCCTCCACACCCAGCAGCAACGTGGACCGTGAGTAGGACGGCTCGTGCCAACATCGCGAGACGGGAGCACTAGTCTCTCGCTGTCTCTCTCTCTCTCTCTGTCTCTCTCTCTCTCGCTGTCTCTCTCTCTCTCGCTGTCTCTCTCTCTCTCTCTCTCGCTGTCTCTCTCTCGCTGTCTCTCTCTCTCTCTCTCGCTGTCTCTCTCTCTCTCGCTGTCTCTCTCTCTCTCTCTCGCTGTCTCTCTCTCTCGCTGTCTCTCTCTCTCGCTGTCTCTCTCTCTCTCGCTGTCTCTCTCTCTCTCGCTGTCTCTCTCTCTCTCGCTGTCTCTCTCTCTCTCTCTCTCGCTGTCTCTCTCTCTCTCGCTGTCTCTCTCTCTCTCTCGCTGTCTCTCTCTCTCTCTCTCGCTGTCTCTCTCTCTCTCGCTGTCTCTCTCTCTCTCTCTCGCTGTCTCTCTCTCTCTCTCTCTCGCTGTCTCTCTCTCTCTCTCTCTCTCGCTGTCTCTCTCTCTCTCTCTCGCTGTCTCTCTCTCTCTCTCTCTCGCTGTCTCTCTCTCTCGCTGTCTCTCTCTCTCGCTGTCTCTCTCTCTCTCGCTGTCTCTCTCTCTCTCGCTGTCTCTCTCTCGCTGTCTCTCTCTCTCTCGCTGTCTCCCTCTCTCTCGCTGTCTCTCTCTCTCTCGCTGTCTCTCTCTCTCTCGCTGTCTCTCTCTCTCTCTCGCTGTCTCTCTCTCTCTCTCGCTGTCTCTCTCTCTCTCTCGCTGTCTCTCTCTCTCTCGCTGTCTGTCTCTCTCTCTCGCTGTCTCTCTCTCTCTCTCGCTGTCTCTCTCTCTCGCTGTCTCTCTCTCTCTCGCTGTCTCTCTCTCGCTGTCTCTCTCTCTCGCTGTCTCTCTCTCTCGCTGTCTCTCTCTCTCGCTGTCTCTCTCTCTCGCTGTCTCTCTCTCTCGCTGTCTCTCTCTCTCGCTGTCTCTCTCTCTCTCGCTGTCTCTCTCTCTCTCGCTGTCTCTCTCTCTCTCTCTCGCTGTCTCTCTCTCTCTCTCTCGCTGTCTCTCTCTCTCTCTCGCTGTCTCTCTCTCTCTCTCTCTCTCGCTGTCTCTCTCTCTCTCGCTGTCTCTCTCTCTCTCTCTCGCTGTCTCTCTCTCTCTCGCTGTCTCTCTCTCTCTCGCTGTCTCTCTCTCTCTCGCTGTCTCTCTCTCTCTCGCTGTCTCTCTCTCTCTCGCTGTCTCTCTCTCTCTCTCTCTCGCTGTCTCTCTCTCTCGCTGTCTCTCTCTCTCTCGCTGTCTCTCTCTCTCTCGCTGTCTCTCTCTCTCTCGCTGTCTCTCTCTCTCTCGCTGTCTCTCTCTCTCTCGCTGTCTCTCTCTCTCTCGCTGTCTCTCTCTCTCTCGCTGTCTGTCTCTCTCTCGCTGTCTCTCCCTCGCTGTCTCTCTCTCCCTCGCTGTCTCTCTCTCCCTCGCTGTCTCTCTCTCCCTCGCTGTCTCTCTCTCTCTCGCTGTCTCTCTCTCTCTCGCTGTCTCTCTCTCTCTCTCGCTGTCTCTCTCTCTCTCTCGCTGTCTCTCTCTCTCTCTCGCTGTCTCTCTCTCTCTCTCGCTGTCTCTCTCTCTCTCTCTCGCTGTCTCTCTCTCTCTCTCGCTCTCTCTCTCTCTCGCTGTCTCTCTCTCTCTCTCGCTGTCTCTCTCTCTCTCGCTGTCTCTCTCTCTCTCTCGCTGTCTCTCTCTCTCTCTCTCTCGCTGTCTCTCTCTCTCTCGCTGTCTCTCTCTCTCTCGCTGTCTCTCTCTCTCTCGCTGTCTCTCTCTCTCTCTCTCGCTGTCTCTCTCTCTCTCTCGCTGTCTCTCTCTCTCTCTCGCTGTCTCTCTCGCTGTCTCTCTCTCTCTCTCGCTGTCTCTCTCTCTCTCTCGCTGTCTCTCTCTCTCTCGCTGTCTCTCTCTCTCTCTCGCTCTCTCTCGCTGTCTCTCTCTCTCTCTCGCTGTCTCTCTCTCTCTCTCTCTCTCGCTGTCTGTCTCTCTCTCTCTCTCGCTGTCTCTCTCTCTCTCTCTCGCTGTCTCTCTCTCTCTCTCTCTCTCTCGCTGTCTCTCTCTCTCTCTCTCGCTGTCTCTCTCTCTCTCTCTCGCTGTCTCACACACTTGTCCACCGCGAGGACATTTCAGCCCCCATTTCAAATCCAGACCGAGAGCACAGGCCTATTTTTCCATTTGAAATTATACCAAACTTGGTCAAAAAAGGGTTTTGATAGACTCCGTCATAGACGGGTTAACAACATGGTGAAACCAGAGGCTGACATATGGGCCCCTTAATGATCGACCTCAACTGGAGTGTTGTCTCCAATTCTGGGCACCGCACTTTAGGAAGGATGTCAAGGCCTTGGAGAGGGTGCGGAGGAGATTTACCAGAATGGTCCCAGGGATGAGGGACTTCAGTTATGTGGAGAGACTGGAGAAGCTGGGATTGTTCTCCTTAGAGCAGAGAAGGTTAAGGGGAGATTTAATAGAGGCGTTCAAAATCATGAAGGGTTTTGATAGAGTAAATAAGGAGAAACTGTTTCCAGTGGCAGGAGGGTCGGTAACCAGAGGATTTAAGGTAATTGGCAAAAGAACCAGAGGGGGAAATGAGGATTTTTTTTACGCAGCGAGTTGTTCTGATCTGGAATGCGCTGCCTGAAAGGGCGGTGGAAGCAGATTCAATAATAACTTTCAAAAGGGAATTGGAAAGGAAAAAATTTGCAGGGGCTACGGGGAAAGAGCAGGGGGAGAGTGGGACTAATTGGACAGCTCTTTCACAGAGCCGGCACAGGCACGATGGGCCGAATGGCTCCCCTCTGTGTTATATGATTCTAATTGCAGCGATAAAAGGAAGCAAGGAATGTCTTGCAGCGATCGAGAGCCCTTTGAAAACCTTACAGTTCGCTCTGAACAAGCAGCTGGGGAAAGAGAGTTGTGCTGTTTGCAGCCAGCCGCTGTGACTCCCTGTAACAGGATCCAGGAAGATGAAGACTCATAAAGAAAGAAAGAAAGAACTTGCATTAAACAGCGCCTTTCACAGCCTCAGGACATAGAAACATAGAAAATAGGAGCAAGAGTAGGCCATTCGGCCCTTCGGGCCTGCTCCGCCATTCAAAATGATCATGGCCGATCGTCTAACTCAGTACCCTGTTCCCGCTTTTTCCCCATATCCCTTGATCCCTTTAGCATTGAGAAATATATCATCTCCTTCATGAATACATCTAATGACTTGGCCTCCACAGCCTTCTGTGGTAGAGAATTCCACAGGTTCACCTCCCTCTGAGTGAAGAAATTTCTCCTCATCTCGGTTCTAAAGGGCATACCCCGTATCCTGAGACTGTGACCCCTGGTTCTGGACTCCCCAGCCATCGGGAACATCCTCCCTGCATCTAGCCTTGTCTTGTCCTGTTAGAATTTTATATGTTGGAGGTGGGGTTGGGGGTATAAAGGTGCTGACTGCAGCCACCCAGCGCTGAGATTCCCGCTGCTTGACGAGCAGAAAGGAGGCAGCTTTTGCCATGGTAACCTCTTCTTGTCTGGATTCACAGCGGTGATCGGTCAGGCCAAGCTTCACCCGCCGGAGAAGATGAAGCATGCAATTAAGCTGGTGGACGACCAGATGAACTGGTGTGACAGCGCCATGGAGGTAGGTGCCACCGGCCGTGCCAGTAACAGCAACAAGTTGCATTCAAGTAACGTCTTTAATGTAGTCAGAACGTCCCAAGGCGCTTCACAGGAGCAACTATCAATCAAAATTTGACACCGAGCCACATGAGATATTAGGACAGGCGACCAAAAGCTTGGTCAAAGAGGTAGGTTTTAAGGAGCGTCTTAAAGGAGGAGAGAGAGAGAGGCGGAGAGGTTTAGGGAGGGAATTCCAGAGCTTAGGGCCCAGGCAGCTGAAGGCACGGCCGCCAATGGCGGAGCGATGGGAATCGGGGGATGCGCAAGAGGCCGGAATTGGAGGAGCGCAGAGATCTCGGAGGGTTGTAGCGGCTGGAGGAGGTTAGAGAGAGGGAGAGGGCCATGGAGGGATTTGAAAACAAGGATGAGAATTTTAAAATGGAGGAGTTGCCGGACAGGGAGCCAATGTAGGTCAGCGAGCACAGGGGGTGATGGGTGAACTGGACTTGGTGCGAGTTAGGATACGGGACAGCAGAGTTTTGGATGAGCTGAAGTTTACGAAAGGCGGGAGGCTGGCCGGGAGAGCATTGGAATAGTTGAGTCTGGAGGGGGCAAAGACATGGATGAAGAAATTAAACTCAGAGCAGGACAGGAAGACTCAGGGCCGTGACGGGCAAGTTTAGTGAAGACTCCGGGGAATGTTCCTTTATGCAGAAGGATGGTTGAGGACGTGGACCATTTAAAGGCACTGGACCCCATTTCCTTTGGCTCCGGATCTCTAAAAAGAAAGAAAATCTTGCATTTATATTTTTTTTATTCATTCATGGGATGTGGGCGTCGTTGGCCAGGCCGGCATTTATTGCCCATCCCTAATTGCCCCTTGAGAAGGTGGTGGTGAGCCGCCTCCTTGAACCGCTGCAGTCCGTGTGGTGAAGGTTCTCCCACAGTGCTGTTAGGAAGGGAGTTCCAGGATTTTGACCCAGCGACAATGAAGGAACGGCCAATATATTTTCAAGTCGGGATGGTGTGTGACTTGGAGGGGAACGTGCAGGTGGTGTTGTTCCCATGTGCCTGCTGCTCTTGTCCTTCCAGGTGGTAGAGGTCGCGGGTTTGGGAGGTGCTGTCGAAGAAGCCTTGGCGAGTTGCTGCAGTGCATCCTGTGGATGGTACACACTGCAACCACAGTGCGCCAGTGGTGAAGGGAGTGAATGTTTAGGGTGGTGGATGGGGTGCCAATCAAGCGGGCTGCTTTGTCCTGGATGGTGTCAATAGAGCGCCTTTCACGATCTCAGGACCTCTCAAAGCGCTTTACAGCCAATGAAGTACTTCTTGAAGTTTAGTCACTGTTGTAATGTAGGAAACGGGGCAGCCAATTTGCGCACAGCAAGATCCCACAAACAGCAATGTGATAAATGACCAGATAATCTGATTTTAGTGATGTTGGTTGAGGGATAAATGTTGCCCCCCAGGACACCGGGGAGAACTCCCCAGCTCTTTGAATGGTGCCATGGGATCTTTTACAGGGCAGACGGGAGCCTCGGTTTAACATCCCATCCGAAAGACGGCACCTCCGACAGTGCAGCACTCCCTCAGTACTGACACCGTGGGGGGTGTCGGCCTGGATTACGGGGCTCAAGTCTCTGGAGTGGGGGCTCGAACACACGACTTTTTAACTCGGAGGCGAGCGAAAGTGCTGCCCACTGAGCCCCGCCTGGCATCTCCACAGAACGGCCTACGGGCACTCCCTGCCCCCGTGTTGGCGCCCCCTGACGGCTTCGCAAAGGCCGCGGCGCCTCGCCGGAGCTGCGGGCGCACCGACGGGCGACGGAGAGACCCGGTAAGCAGCCGGACCCGGTGGCATCGCAGACTGGGCGGAACCGGGAGGCGGGCGAGCACGGGGAGGTGCAGGAGTCAGCCCGGGGTTACCGGAGTGCGGAGGCGCCTCTCGTTACACGGGTTGAGAAAGTCGGCAGTGCAATCTGATCCGAGCACACGAGGAAAGAAATTAGGCCCACGCTAGGGGCAGGCAGTGCGGGGATTTTGCACTGAGATGCGTTCCAAGCCATGCGAGTTCCCTCTGGGGGGAGAATCCTCTGCCTCAGAGAGACCAGAGTGCTACCACCTAAGGCACAGTAACCTGATTTAAATCCAGAAACTAAGGGACAAGGCAGAAGCCCACAGTACAAATCACCAGCATGTTTGTAAGTGTTGGGACAGAATACCCCCGGGGCTTAAAGGGTTAAATTACGACGACAGGTTGCATAGACTAGATTTGTACTCCCTCGGGTATAGAAGATTAAGGGGTGATCTAATCGAGGTGTTTAAGATGATTAAAGGATTCGATAGGGTCGATAGAGAGAAACTATTTCCTCTGGTGGGGGGAGTCCAGAACAAGGGGGCAGAACCTTAAAATTAGAGCCAGGCCGTTCAGGGGTGATGTCGGGAAGCACTTCCTCACACAAAGGGGAGTGGGAATCTGGAACTCTCTCCCCCAAAAAGCTGTGGATGCTGGGGGGGGTCAGTGGGAGCTTTCAAGCCTGAGAGCGATAGATTTTTGCTGGGTATGGGCATCGAGGAGCAAAGACGGGTGGATGGGATTGAGATACGTGATCTGACTGAATGGCGGAGAGGGGCCGAATGGCCGCTCTCCCCCCCCGTTGCTGTGCTTGACTCCTGCGTGTGTCTTGAGTTGCAGTATCTGCTGGACCAGACTGACGTGCTGGTGATCGGAATCGTCGGCCTGCAGGGAACTGGCAAATCCACAGTAATGTCGCTGCTCTCCGCAAACACTGCAGAAGAGGATCAGAGGTAATGATAGGGAGGGTCTCCGGGGGGGTGGGGGGGCCTCCAGCTGCAAATACAACAAGCAGTCGGATTGATAAGAGACACATTTTTAAAGAAAGAACGCACGGGCATCAATATATGTCAAAAGGTCAGCAATGAATTGGTTGTAGGCAAATTCAGCCAGAGCTCGCATTGATATATCTCCTTATCGCGTCCTCAGGACGTCCCGAAGCGCTTTGCAGCCAATGAATTACTTTCGAAGCGTGGTCGCTGTTGAGCAGGCAATCGTGGCAAAGTTTTATTGCGCACAGCAAGATCCCACAAACAGCAGTGAGACGAACGGCCAGTTGCTGTTTTTTTGGCGGTGTTGGCTGAGGGATGAATATTGGCCCAGGACACCGGGGGGGGGGGAACTGCCCCTGCTCTTCTCCGAATAGCGCCCGTGGGAGCTTTCTATGCCCACCTGAGAGGGGCAGACGGGACCTCGGTTTAACGCCCCATCCGAAAGACGGCACCTCCGACAGTGCAGCACTCCCTCAGTACTGGGCACTGGGAGTGTCGGCCTGGCTTGTGGGGCTCGAGTGTCTGGAGCGGGGACTCGAACCCACCACCTTCTGACTCAGAGGCAAGAGAGAGAGTGCGGCCCACAGAACAAACAGGCTTAGAGTGAATCAGGACTCTTGTACTTGCCCAGATCAGTGTTCTGCACAGAGCGAGGTTTACTAACAGGTAAAGTCCATTTTTAATTAAGTGAATCTGAATTTAATATCGTTGCAAACATCCTCCTCAATTTGGTGGAGGAAATATGAAAAATAAATGAAAAAATAATACCCGGGGAAATCATTTCCTTTCCGATCGATGGGGGTCCCTGCGGAGGAAATCCAGGGACCCCCGTCAGTGGTCAGTCACTCTGCAATTTCGCTTCCAGGAAGCTTCGGCCAGTTTAGCTGATTTCCTCTCCAGACTGCAAACTCGAAACAGCAGGCAGGGTGGAGCGAGCACTGCGTCCGACTGAGCCAGCTGGCCCTGTGGTGGTTTGTGTAACACTGCAGCTATTGTCCGTTTTCAATCTGTTGTTGAATCCTGCAGCACTGTGCCGTGACCAGGCTTGGCGATTGGCCCCAATCTCAATTGTTTTGACTGGCAAATTGTGGTAATATATCATGTAGCATCCTGTGCGTGTTTGTATACACGTGTGCGTGTTTGTATACACGTGTGCACGTGTGTGCGTGTACGTGTGTGCACGCGTGTGTGTGTATACACGTGTGAATGGTGAGAGTATACATTGTGTTGAGTTTGTGTGCACATTGTGCATGTATACGTGTGTGTATATACATTGTGTGTTGAGAGTATACATTTTGCGTGTTGAAAGTGTATGCATTGTGTATGTGTGTGTATACATTGTGTATGGATACATTTGTGTGTACATTATGTGTATATACATGCATATACATTGTGTGTATATGCGTGTGTATACGTTTGTATGTATGCGTGTGTGTACATTGTGTGTGTGAGCTAGTCAGGCTGTCTCTCGTACCGTTGTGGAGTTCAGAGTTCAAGAAAAACGTGATTTGCTGGTCTTTCTTTCACCACCTGGTGTTGAATATTTGTTTTGAAGGTCGTACGTTTTCAGAGCCCAGACGCAAGAAATCAAAGAACGAGGTGGAAATCAGACCAATGGCATCGACTTCTTCATCACCCAGGAGCGAATCGTTTTCCTGGACACTCAGGTGCGGAACTCCGACGGTCTCTGTTTGCCCGAAGCGCTCTGGAATCAGGGCGACCAGTCTCGGCTGTGAAAATACCCGCAGCACAAGGCTTTGTGACACAGCAGCCTGGCTGGGTTCACGTCCGAGTCTCGTCTAGTTGTCCTTGTTTCTGGGGCCCCCCCGCCCCGGGTCTGTCTGTTTCCCCCCCTCCCCCCCCCCCAACCTCCGCTTCGTAGTATATGAGCACCTGCCCCCATCCAAACATCTTCAGGGGGATCAGGATCTAACGCTGTATCTTTTGCTCCTACTCTTGCAGCCCCTCTTAAGCCCTGCTGTACTGGACCACTTGATCAATAACGACCGAAAGCTTCCCCCTGAATATAGTCTACCCCACACCTACGTGGAAATGCAGGTAACGATTGATTTTATTTGGTAATATTGTTGTACGTGGAACTGACCCTGGTATTAGGGCCAAGCATCACTTCAAGGGACCCGGTCGCTTCCAGTTTGTGTAGATTTCCAAGTAATAAAGTAAAAGTCTTGTGTATGGCTGACATGTCCTTCATCTGTCGCCTGCCTCCCTCTCTCCCCGCCTCGCCCGCCCCCTTCTCCCCTCTGCCCCCCCGCCTCCCCCCCTCGCTGGATGCTCTGTGTGTATATGGACTGATTCTCTGCCGTTTCAGTATTTAATGTGAAGCGCCTCGTGTCCCCACAGTCTCTCCAGATGACGGCCTTCCTCTTCACCGTGTGTCACGCGGTCCTCGTGGTCCAGGACTGGTTCACTGACCTCAACCTGTACAGGTAGGACTCCAATCCCAGTGCGCTCCTGGTGCGGACGTGTTTGGGAGACCATTGGGAGCTTGGTAAGAATTGCTGGTGCCGCTTGAAGTTCAGGGTGAGAAGAAAGTCAGTGGAGGAGGAGGAGGAGGAGGAGGAGGAGGAGGAGGAGGAAAGGCCATTCAGCCCATTAAAAACCACTGGACTCTACCCAACCCACTTCAATCTGACGATCAGAGGCATTGGGGCAGCGTGTAAGTGAGGAACGGGAGGGGGCCGAGGGACAATCCTTGGGGGGGGATTCCGGAGGAGAGGGATGTGAAACCATTGCTGGAGATGTTCTGGCTCCGATCGGAGAGGGGATCCAGGCGAGGGCAGTCCCACTCAGCTGGAGGCGTTGGAGGAGGATGGTGCAGTCGGCCGTGTCGAAAGGTTGCAGAGAGTACAAGGAGGGAAAATGCACCTTGGTCGCAGTCACATAAGATCATTTGTATCTTAGGCCAGGCCCTGTTTCATCGGGCAGAAACCTGATTGGGAAGATTCAAACATGGAGATGTGGGAAAGATCGGCAGGGATTTGGGAGGGGACAAAGACGTTTGGAGATGGGGCAGTAGTTTGCAAGGGCAGAGGGGCTGAGGGAGTGTTTCTTTAAAAAGGGAGTGACGGCGGTTTTGAAAGGATGAGGTACAGTACCTGAGCAGAGTGAACCATTTACAATGCCAGCTAGCATGGGGGCCAGGAAGGGAAGTTGGGTGGTCAGAGGTTTAGCGTGCATGGGGTCATAGAATGATACAGCACAGAAGGAGGCCGTTCGGCCCATCGTGCCTGTGCCGGCTGTGAGAAAGAGCTATCCAATTAGTCCCACTCCCCCCCCTGCTCTTTCCCCAGAGCCCTGCAAATTTTCTCCCTTCAAGTATTTATCAAATTTCCCTTTTGAAAGTTATTATTGAATCTGCTTCCACCGCCCTTTCAGGCAGCGCATTCCAGATCATCACAACTCGCTGCGTAAAAAAAATTCACCTCATCTCCCCCTCTGGTTCTTTTGCCAATTATCTTAAATCTGTGTCCTCTGGTTACCGACCCTCCTGCCACTGGAAACAGTTTCTCCTTATTTACTCGATCAAAACCCTTCATAATTTTGAACACCTCGATTAAATCTCCCCTTAACCTTCTCTGCTCTAAGGAGAACAATCCTAGCTTCTCCAGTCTCTCCACATAACTGAAGTCCCTCATCCCTGGCCCCATTCCGGTAAATCTCCTCCGCACCCTCTCCAAGGCCTTGACATCCTTCCTAAAGTGCGGTGCCCAGAATTGAACACAATACTCCAGCTGGGGCCCAACCAGAGTTTTATAAAGGGTTTGGCATAACTTCCTTGCTCTCGTGCTCTATGCCGCTGTTTAGCAGGGGAGCAGAAAGTGAGCAAGGTGAGCTCGGAGAGAGTGGGAAGACAGAGGAGCACTAATCGGTTGGGAAAGGGGATTGGGGAGGGGGCAAAGTAACCAAGGGAGATACGTTAGGCGAAAGTAATGGGTTGGGGTCCGCTTTCACTGTGGGTCACCGCAGAAGTCTCGAACCATCTATTGTTCTTGGCTGCCAGCAGGCAGAAGATGTGTGTGGAGTTCTGACAATGTGATTCCATTCTCACGCCTTATAAGGCCAGTGCCTCTGGGGCTAGAGCAGCATTCTTTGACTTTCTCTATTGTTTTGCTGGAGAGAGAGGGAGACATTCCTCTCGCTCCCCACTACCCTGTGATTATTATGCTACAGCCATTCCACTTCCCCATTCTATTCCCACACTTCCAGTGGTGAACCTTTCGTGTCCAAAGAGAGATTTGGGCCGTTCTGCTCCTGGTGTCCATCGTCCGAGGGCACACTCTCTGTACAAAAAGAGAAGAGAGAAGGAACTTTCATTTATATGCAGCTGCCTCAGCTCATCTGCTGTTGAAATCCTCATCTGTGCCTTTGTTACCACTAGACTCGACTGTTCCAACGCTCTCCTGGCCGGACTCCCATCTTCCACCCTCCGTAAACTCCAGCTCTTCCAAAACTCTGCTGTCCCGTATCCAAACTCGCACCGAGTCCCGTTCACCCATCACCCCGCTGTGCTCGCTGACCTACATTGGCTCCCGGTCTGGGAACGCCTCGATTTTAAAATTCTCATCCTTGTTTTCAAAATCCCTCCGTGTCCTCGCCCCTCCCTATCTCTGTGACCTCCTCCAGCCCCTACAAACCTCCGAGATCTCTGCACTCCTCCAATTCTGGCCTCTTGTTCATCCCCCGATTTCCATCGCTCCACCATTGGCGGCCGTGCCTTCAGCTGCCTGGGCCCTAAGCTCTGGAATTCCCTCCCTAAACCTCTCCGCCTCTCTCTCTCCTCCTTTAAGACGCTCCTTAAAACCTACCTCTTTGTCCAAGCTTTTGGTCACCTGTTCCTAATATCTCCTTATGTGGCTCGGTGTCAAATTTTGTTTGATAATCGCTCCTGTGAAGCGCCTTGGGACGTTTTACTACGTTAAAGGCGCTATATAAATGCAAGTTGTTGTTACATGGCGCCTTTCATGGCCTCAGGAAGTCCCAAAGTTGTTCACAGCCAATGAAATACTTTTAATGTGTAGCCATTGTTGTAATGAAGGAAACCCGGCAGCCAAGGTCCCACAGACAGCAATATAATGACTAGATCATCTGCTTTAGTGATGTTGGTTGAGGGTCAAATATTGGTGAGGCCTCCAGGAGACCTTGCGGTGCGCAAATTAGCTGCCGCGTTTCCTACATTACAACAGTGACTACGCCTCATAAAATACTTCATTGGCTGTAAAGCGCTTTGGGACTGAGGATGTGAAAGTCGCTATATAAATGAAAGTTTTTTTCTTATTGGTCCCACCAAACCCTGTCGACATGTCCCTCATAGAGCTTCCAAAGGGAGGCCCTCAAAACCTGTGACAGAGCAGGAGATTAACGGCCCACCACCCAGGATGCGTCCCCCTCTTTCTCCTCCGTGCTGCTTTCTGTTTTCGACACCAAACAGATGCTGCACGCGTCCTGGAGCCTTTTACAGTGTAATTGGGATCCTCCAGGAGGCTGTTGCCCCCATGACTGGAGAGTCTAGAACTAGGGGGCATAGTCTCAGGATAAGGGGTCGGCCATTTGGGACTGAGATGAGGAGGAATTTCTTCACTCAGAGGGTCGTGAATCTTTGGAATTCTCTACCCCAGAGGGCTGTGGATGCTCAGTCGTTGAGTATATTCAAGGCTGAGATGGATAGATTTTTGGACTCTAGGGGAATTAAGGGATATGGGGATAAGGCGGGAAAGTGGAGTTGAGGTCGAAGATCAGCCATGATCCAATTGAATGGCGGAGCAGGCTCGAGGGGCCGAATGGCCCACTCCTGCTCCTATTTCTTATGTTCTAGACAAGAGCGTCCTTATTGTTGCCTGCTAGGGTTAAAGGAGTGGGGAGGACTGTTTCCCCCAGCTTTGTGAGGAGGTTGGGTATTTGGAACCAGAAGAGGGCATAAGGATGGGGCTCTCGTTTCCCAACGATGCTTCAGGACTGACCTGCTTGTCCCAGTTATAGAGGATCACTGGGGATGTTTGGCTATTGTACGAGAAAAGCTACTGGCTAAAACCCGTTATCCTCTCCGGTGGAAACCCAAACGTCTCCGAGAGAGCAGTCCATCAGCGAGACGTAGCATGCCAAAAGGAATAATTCCACTTCCCAGTATAAAGCCAAAAAAACTGCTGTGAGCGGCCAGCTCCTCTGTCTCATCTTCCAACATCTACTGAAACTAAATTTGAAGCCAATGTTTTGATGCACAATAGCGGTCACTGAGTCTCCTGACTCTCCTCAGAGGTTCACGAGTGGGATGCTGTACCCGACACACCAGGGAGGGCCCCTCGGTCTGTGCTGAGTTAGCTGATCTCAGCATTTTATGCAGCACCTTTCACGGCCTCAGGACGTCCCAGAGCACATTACAACCAATGAAGTACTTCTTTTGAAGTGTGGTCACTGTTGCAATGGAGCGAAAGGCGGCAGCCAATTTGCGCACAGCAAGATCCCACAAACAGCAATGTGGTAAATGACCAGAGAATCTGTTTTTAGCTGTTGGTTGAGGGATATAAATTGGGCCAGGACACCGTGGAGAACTCCCCCCACCCACCCCCGCTTTTCTTCGAAATAGTGGCCGTGGTATATTTTACGTCCACCCGAGAGGGTAGGTGGTTTTACGTCTCATCCGAAAGACGGCACTCCCGGCAGTGCGGCGCTCCCTCAGCACTGCCACTTGGATTGTCGGTCTGGATTCTAGGGCTCCAGAGAGAAAAGGAGGCAAGTGTTAATCGATGTGGGGTTTTTTTTCCCTCTCCTCCCTCCCTGCATAGGTTTCTCCAGACTGCCGAAATGCTGAAACCCTCCACGCCCTCTCCCAGCCACGAATCAAGCGGGGGCTTAGGATCTGATGAAGGCACAGAGTACTACCCTAACATTGGTAAGGGAGCGAGAGTCTCCTCAGAGCTTCACCTCGTCACTTGTTCCACTAACCCTACACGGTCTTACCCTTTTTCCCAGAGTCAGGGGGAGTCTGAAATGAGAGGGGTGGGACTTAATTTTTATCCACGAAATGCAGGTCAGAGCTCTTAGTGCACGTACTATCGGTGTCTGAAGAGCCCAGGCAAAAGGATTAGGTGCACAAAGGTCAGGGACAGGGTGCTGCATTGGGTTAGACAATGGGCTAAGATTAGGAACAGGAGGAGGCCATTCAGCCCCTGGAGCCTGTCCCGCCATTCAATTCGACGTTGGTTGATCTGGGAATGTTTGATGGGACAGTGTAGAGGGAGCTTTACTCTGTATCTAACCCGTGCTGTATCTGCCCTGGGAGTGTTTGACGGGACAGTGTAGAGGGAGCTTTACTCTGTATCTAACCCTGTACCTGCCCTGGGAGTGTTTGATGGGACAGTGTAGAGGGAGCTTCACTCTGTATCTAACCCGTGCTGTATCTGCCCTGGGAGTGTTTGACGGGACAGTGTAGAGGGAGCTTTACTCTGTATCTAACCCCCTGTACCTGCCCTGGGAATGTTTGATGGGACAGTGTAGAGGGAGCTTTACTCTGTATCTAACCCGTGCTGTACCTGCCCTGGGAGTGTTTGATGGGACAGTGTAGAGGGAGCTTTACTCTGTATCTAACCCATGCTGTACCTGCCCTGGGAGTGTTTGATGGGACAGTGTAGAGGGAGCTTTACTCTGTATCTAACCCCCTGTACCTGCCCTGGGAATGTTTGATGGGACAGTGTAGAGGGAGCTTTACTCTGTATCTAACCCCCTGTACCTGCCCTGGGAATGTTTGATGGGACAGTGTAGAGGGAGCTTTACTCTGTATCTAACCCGTGCTGTATCTGCCCTGGGAGTGTTTGATGGGACAGTGTAGAGGGAGCTTTACTCTGTATCTAACCCCCTGTACCTGCCCTGGGAATGTTTGATGGGACAGTGTAGAGGGAGCTTTACTCTGTATCTAACCCGTGCTGTATCTGCCCTGGGAGTGTTTGACGGGACAGTGCAGAGGGAACTTTATTCTGTATCTAACCCGTGCTGTACCTGCCCAGGGAGTGTTTGATGGGACAGTGTAGAGGGAGCTTTACTCTGTATCTAACCCATGCTGTACCTGCCCCGGGAGTGTTTGATGGGACAGTGTAGAGGGAGCTTTACTCTGTATCTAACCCCCTGTACCTGCCCTGGGAATGTTTGATGGGACAGTGTAGAGGGAGCTTTACTCTGTATCTAACCCATGCTGTACCTGCCCCGGGAGTGTTTGATGGGACAGTGTAGAGGGAGCTTTACTCTGTATCTAACCCCCTGTACCTGCCCTGGGAATGTTTGATGGGACAGTGTAGAGGGAGCTTTACTCTGTATCTAACCCTGTACCTGCCCTGGGAGTGTTTGATGGGACAGTGTAGAGGGAGCTTCACTCTGTATCTAACCCGTGCTGTATCTGCCCTGGGAGTGTTTGACGGGACAGTGTAGAGGGAGCTTTACTCTGTATCTAACCCTGTACCTGCCCTGGGAATGTTTGATGGGACAGTGTAGAGGGAGCTTTACTCTGTATCTAACCCGTGCTGTACCTGCCCTGGGAGTGTTTGATGGGACAGTGTAGAGGGAGCTTTACTCTGTATCTAACCCATGCTGTACCTGCCCCGGGAGTGTTTGATGGGACAGTGTAGAGGGAGCTTTACTCTGTATCTAACCCCCTGTACCTGCCCTGGGAATGTTTGATGGGACAGTGTAGAGGGAGCTTTACTCTGTATCTAACCCGTGCTGTATCTGCCCTGGGAGTGTTTGACGGGACAATGCAGAGGGAACTTTATTCTGTATCTAACCCATGCTGTACCTGCCCCGGGAGTGTTTGATGGGACAGTGTAGAGGGAGCTTTACTCTGTATCTAACCCCCTGTACCTGCCCTGGGAGTGTTTGATGGGACAGTGTAGAGGGAGCTTTACTCTGTATCTAACCCGTGCTGTACCTGCCCCGGGAGTGTTTGATGGGACAGTGTAGAGGGAGCTTTACTCTGTATCTAACTCGTGCTGTACCTGCCCTGGGAGAGTTTGATGGGACAGTGTAGAGGGAGCTTTACTCTGTATCTAACCCCCTGTGCCTGCCCTGGGAGTGTTTGATGGGACAGTGTAGAGGGAACTTTACTCTGTATCTAACCCTGTACCTGCCCCGGGAGTGTTTTATGAGGTAGTATAGAGTGTAAAACAGTCTTAACCAATTTATAACCTGTCTGGAAGTGCTTGATTGTGCCTCTGAAATGGAGAAGTGTTGTTTCCCATCATTGATTTCCCTCAGCTCAAGAAACACAAAACTTCCTTATTTTCGAAAAAGTAAATACCGTAGCGGTTTATTGACGTCAAACTTGGGATTTAACGAAGTGCAGGAAGGAGAGATTGAGGGAGGTGAGGAGATTCAGAGTTTTGAGTTGGAGTTGAAATGTTGAGAAAACACCCAGTTGCTCCTCGAGTTGTACGCTGGGGTTGCGATGATGAAACAGCGGTTAGTCAGTGAACAACGGATTCAATATGATCAGGCTTTAGTGCAACCATCTGGTTTCCATCTATCTAAACCACACATGGAATTTCTGCTCTCCTGGCCGGCCTCCCACCTTCCGCTCATCTAAAATTCTGCAAACGTGCAGGTGCAGCAAGCAGTCAGGAAGGCAAATGGTATGTTGGCCTTCATTGCAAGAGGATTTGAGTACAGGAGCAAGGATGTCTTACTGCAGTTATACAGGGCCTTGGTGAGACCGCACCTGGAGTGCTGTGTGCAGTTTTGGTCTCCTTACCTAAGAAAGGATATACTTGAGGGAGTGCAGCGAAGGTTCACCAGACTGATCCCTGGGATGGCAGGACTGTCGTATGAGGAGAGATTGGGTCGACTCGGCCTGTATTCACTCGACTTTATAAGAATGAGAGAGGATCTCATTGAAATGTATAAAATTCTGACAGGGCGAGACAGACTGGATGCAGGGAGGGTGTGTCCCCTGGCTGGGGGGTCCAGAACGAGGGGTCACAGTCTCAGGATACGGGGCAGGACATTTAGGACTGAGATGAGGAGAAATTTCTTCACTCAGAGGGTGGTGAACCTGTGGAATTCTCTACCACAGAAGGCTGTGGAGGCCAAGTCACTGAATATATTTAAGAAGGAGCTGGATAGATTTCTAGACACAAAAGGCATCAAGGGGTATGGGGAGAGAGCGGGAATATGGTATTGAGATAGAGGAACAGCCATGATCATATTGAATGGCGGAGCAGGCTCGAAGGGCCGAATGGCCTACTCCTGCCCCTATTTTCTATGTTTCTGCTGCCCCCGTATCCTAACTCGCACCAAGTCCCGTTCACCCATCACCCCCTGTGCTCGCTGACCTACATTGGCTCCCGGTCCGGGAACGCCTCGATTTTAAAATTCTCATCCTTCTTTTCAAATCCCTCCATGGCCTCCTCTCCCCCCACCCCCCCACCCCCAATCTCTGTGACCTCCTCCAGCCCTACAACCCTCCGAGATCTCTGCGCTCCTCCAATTCTGGCCTCTTGCGCATCCCCCCGATTCCCATCGCTCCACCATTGGCGGCCGTGCCTTCCGCTGCCTGGGCCCCGAGCTCTGGAATTCCCTCCCTAAACCTCTCCGCCTCTCTCTCTCCTCCTTTAAGACGCTCCTTAAAACCGACCTCTTTGACCACACTGTTGGTCGCCTGTCCTAATATCTCCTTATGTGGCTCGGTGTCTGATAACATTCCTGTGAAGCCTTACTACATTAAAGGCGCTATATAAATGCAAGTTGTTGTTGTTGAACCGAAAAACGCTGGTAAAAATAAGATAATAAATGCAATGGTTAGAGATCACTGCACCGTTAGCTGGCCAACGGCAGTCGAAGAGGGGATAAAGCTTTGTTCTGCCCCCTTCCCCACTCTGCAGTGCTCTCCTGTATTAACTCTTCTCCCCTCTGCAGTTTTCCTGCAGAATAAAGCCAGGCGTGAGGACTTCTGCCCCCGGAACCTCGAGAAGATGCACACGGTCATCGATAAGCTCATGCTGCACTCGCACCTCAAGTATAAAGGTATTTCTTCACACGGTCATTACGTAGCGAGTAATGAGTCCTGGGTCTCCCGTGGTATTCCTCCCAATAAGTTGGACGATACTCTCTGCTGTGATGACAGAAGTATCATTCCGCTGCTAATGTGGAGCTACGTCCCTTTAAGGCCGCCGAGTCTATAGTTGTTAAGTGAACACGTGCTCAGTTTGATCAGAATTTAACTTGTTTGCTCGGGGAACTTTGCAGAATAGAAAAGAAACTCCATGCAAGTTTCAGGATGCAATAAAACAAAAACGTCCTGCATCTGTGACAAAATGTGACGTCCGGTGCAGTCCAGATGCACTGTTTTCACTGGGCTGGTGGATCCAGCCACCAAAGGTGGGAGGGTGTAATTATAGTGTGACACGTTTACATAGACAGTTCTCATTATAAATGTAGAATTTACAATGGGTGTAATTGCAGCGTGACGCGTTTACATAGACAGTTCTCATTATAAATGTAGAATTTACAATGGGTGTAATTGCAGCGTGACGCGTTTACATAGACAGTTCTCATTATAAATGTAGAATTTACAATGGGAGTAATTGCAGCGTGACGTGTTTGCAGCGTGATGAGTTTACATAGACAGTTCTCATTATAAATGTAGAATTTACAATGGGTGTAATTGCAGTGTGACGCGTTTACATAGACAATTCTCATTATAAATGTAGAATTTACAATGGGTGTAATTGCAGCGTGACGTGTTTGCAGCGTGACGCGTTTACATAGACAGTTCTCATTATAAATGTAGAATTTACAATGGGTGTAATTGCAGCGTGATGTGTTTGCAGCGTGACGCGTTTACATAGACAGTTCTCATTATAAATGTAGAATTTACAATGGGTGTAATTGCAGCGTGATGAGTTTACATAGACAGTTCCCATTATAAATGTAGAATTTACAGTGGGTATAATTGCAGCATGACGCGTTTACGTAGACAGTTCCCATTATAAATGTAGAATTTACAATGGGTGTAATTGCAGCGTGACGAGTTTACAGCGTGATGTGTTTACATAGGCAGCTCCCATTATAAATGTAGAATTTACAGTGGGTATAATTGCAGCATGACGCGTTTACATAGACAGTTCTCATTATAAATGTAGAATTTACAATGGGTGTAATTGCAGCGTGATGAGTTTACATAGACAGTTCCCATTATAAATGTAGAATTTACAGTGGGTATAATTGCAGCATGACGCGTTTACGTAGACAGTTCCCATTATAAATGTAGAATTTGCAGTGGGTGTAATTGCAACGTGACGTTGTAGTGCTTATTTCTCTTGTACATGCCTTTCTTTTTGTTCTGGTAAACTAGGTGCTCTCTCCATGTTGGACTGCAACATCTTTCCTGGATTGAGCAGTGACTTCCTGGAGTCGGAGGTCAACTTGTTTCTACTTCCTGCGATGGAGAGCGAGGCTGAGGAGAACCTAACAAGAGCCGGTAAAGTTCCCATTTCGGGGCCAGTCAAACCGAATCGGCCATGGCAGTGGGACTCATCGTTAGGGTTGCCAACTCTGGTTGGCCATATTCCAGGAGGTTTCAGCACACAACCTCCTGCCTCCAACTGCCCTGCCTCCATTCACCCGCCATTGGACGTCCAACCTTGCGACAAAATACACCATTGTAAAAAATTTCCCAGTGATTTTTTTCTCCCTGTTGTTGTTCGCAGCAGTGTCCGGGAGATTAATCTTCAGTTGCTGGAGACTACTCATAATTCAGGCCTGGGGACCACTTGCAGTCCAGTTACCCCCTCACTGTTGACCCCTAGGAGACCTGCCAATCTATGTATCTTTGGCTCCGAGTTCCTAGCCCACGAGTACAGACAGAAGTAAAAGGCCATCAAACACTCCCAGGGCAGGTACAGCACGGGTTAGATACAGAGTAAAGCTCCCTCTACACTGTCCCATCAAACACTCCCAGGGCAGGTACAGCACGGGTTAGATACAGAGTAAAGCTCCCTCTACACTGTCCCATCAAACACTCCCAGGGCAGGTACAGCACGGCTTAGATACAGAGTAAAGCTCCCTCTACACTGTCCCGTCAAACACTCCCAGGGCCGGCACAGCACGGGTTAGATACAGAGTAAAGCTCCCTCTACACTGTCCCATCAAACACTCCCAGGGCAGGTACAGCACGGGTTAGATACAGAGTAAAGCTCCCTCTACACTGTCCCATCAAACACTCCCAGGGCAGGTACAGCACGGCTTAGATACAGAGTAAAGCTCCCTCTACACTGTCCCGTCAAACACTCCCAGGGCAGGCACAGCACGGGTTAGATACAGAGTAAAGCTCCCTCTACACTGTCCCATCAAACACTCCCAGGGCAGGTGCAGCATGAGCTGACTACCCTACAATGTCCCATTAGTGTGTCTGAACTCCTAATTTAAGAAAAGCATCTCACAATGCACCTTTCTCCTCCACACACTGGGCTGTGTAAGGAGGGAGATTGCTCATTCAGTGCCGCATGAGAGGCAGCTCGGTGCTGTGGGCACGTGTCCTCTAGAAGCTGTCCCAAACCCATTACACATGCGACTCTTACAGCCAACAGTATCAGCTGTGGCTCAGTGGGTCTCTCTGTCTCTCTCTCTCTCTCTCCTCTGAGTCAGAAGGTCATGGATTTGAGCCCCCACTCCAGAAATTTGAGTCCCATATCCCAGGCCGACACTCCCCAGTTCCAGCACCAAGGGAGTTTTGCACTGTCGGAGCTGCCGTCTTTCGGATGAGACGTTAAACCGAGGCCCCGTCTCCCCTCTCGAGTGGATGTAAAAGATGCCATGGCCGCTATTTCAAAAGAGCAGGGGGGAGTTCTCCCCGGTGATCTGGGGCCAATATTTATCCCTCAACCAACATCACTAAAACAGATGATGTAAGTCATTATCACATTGCTGTTTGTGGGATCTTGCTGTGTATAAATCGGCTGCCGCATTACAACAGTGACCACACTTCAAAAAAGTATTTCATTGGCTGTGAAGCGCTTTGGGACATCCTGAGGATGTGAAAGGCGCTATATAAATGCACAGTCTTTCTTCCCATCCCGTCAGTTTGGGATCGACTTTGATCTAAATCCCAGAGACAAAAGACCAATGAGAAACCCCTGTCCCACCCAGTCCGCTTTTATATATCCGACGCACCCATTAAATATTAACATTTCAATAAATTACCCTGCAGACGGGTTTGATCAGTGAACCTGACGCTTTTTGTATCCTTTGTATGTTTTCGGAGGGGAGGAGGCGAGGCTGGCTGTGGGACCTCTGCTTAATTGTAGTCTGGCTGACTCTGCTCACGCTATGAGGTGCCAGTGAGTTTATTGGTGACTAGTTCCACACTAACATGTCCCATGTTGACAGTCTGCTCCTGGCTGCACTGCTGTTTTATGGCCGCTGTGTTATCCTTGGCTTTGCTGCTCCCTATTTTAGATTAGTCCAACGGGAGGAGAGCCTCTTTCTCACGCTCCTGTTTTTATGGTTCTGCGAACTGCTCTGGTATTTGCACAGCAACTTGTAATAAAAGCTCTCCCCCCGTCCCCACCCCGTTTCCCTCCGTCCCACCCGCCCCCGCGCGCCTTTGTTAAGTGCGTGATCGCATCACCCCATGTGAAAGGAAAGATTTCTATCGCGCCTTTCGCAACCTCAGGACGTCCCAAAGCGCTTTACAACCAAGAAAGTACTCTTGAAGTGTAGTCACTGTTGTAATGTAGGAAACGCGGCAGCCGACCTGCGCACAGCAAGATCCCACAAACAGCAATGTGATAATGACCCGATAACCTGTTTTATAGTGAAGTTGGTTGAGGGATCAATATTGGCCCCAGGACACCGGGGAGAACTCCCCCCTGCTCTTCTTCGAAATAGTGGCCGTGGGATCTTTTGCAACAACCTGAGAGGGGCAGACGGGGGGCTCGGTTTATTGTCTCATCCGAAAGATGTAGCTCCTTCTGCTCCTCTCTGTGTTCCATCATTGGTGCTGAACACTGTAATGTGCTTCCTGAGCCCCTGATCTTACTACATCTCCTCCCCACCTTCAAAAACAGCCTGTGATTGTCACAACTGTCACCATGTATTAAAGCTCCCTCTACACTGTCCTATCAAACACCCCCAGGGCAGGTACGGCACAGGTTAGATACAAAGTAAAGCTCCCTCTACACTGTCCCATCAAACACTCCCAGGGCAGGTACAGCACGGGTTAGATACAGAGTAATGCTCCCTCTACACTGTCCCATCAAACACTCCCAGGGCAGGTACAGCACGGGTTAGATACAGAGTAAAGCTCCCTCTACACTGTCCCGTCAAACACTCCCAGGGCAGGTACAGGGTTAGATACAGAGTAAAGCTGCCTCTACACTGTCCCATCAAACATCCCCAGGGCAGGTACAGCACGGGTTAGATACAGAGTAAAGCTCCCTCTACACTGTCCCATCAAACACTCCCAGGGCAGGTACAGCACGGGTTAGATACAGAGTAACGCTCCCTCTACACTGTCCCATCAAACACTCCCAGGGCAGGTACAGCACGGGTTAGATACAGAGTAAAGCTCCCTCTACACTGTCCCATCAAACACTCCCAGAGCAGGTACAGCACGGGTTAGATACAGAGTAAAGCTCCCTCTACACTGTCCCATCAAACACTCCCAGGGCAGGTACAGGGGGTTAGATACAGAGTAAAGCTCCCTCTACACTGTCCCATCAAACACTCCCAGGGCAGGTACAGGGTTAGATACAGAGTAAAGCTCCCTCTACACTGTCCCATCAAACACTCCCAGGGCAGGTACAGGGTTAGATACAGAGTAAAGCTCCCTCTACACTGTCCCATCAAACACTCCCAGGGCAGGTACAGGGGGTTAGATACAGAGTAAAGCTCCCTCTACACTGTCCCATCAAACACTCCCAGGGCAGGTACAGGGTTAGATACAGAGTAAAGCTCCCTCTACACTGTCCCATCAAACACTCCCAGGGCAGGTACAGGGGGTTAGATACAGAGTAAAGCTCCCTCTACACTGCCTGAACAATGTTCTTTGCCTCCAACCTAGAGGATCGCCCCCACCCCCCACAGTGTGGCATTGTTGCACTTCCCACAGAAGCCATCTTGTGGCCTTGGGGTCCGATTGTCAGTCAGTGCCACATGAGCTGTTTTTTTGCTATGTGCTGAAAGCCACTACAAACCTGGATTGAGAGCCCTTGAAACTCACTGTACAATGGACACTTAACGCCAACAGACAGGAGAGCGTCATCCCGTCAATGTGGGCTAGAATTAAATCCAGGCCCCAGAGGTGAAAGGTCAGCGTCGATCCCCCTTTCCGAATATTGTGGCGACGGTTCTGCAATTCTCTCTTTCTTTTTTTGCGAAAGTTCACGTTTACTTTATTCACCAGGGGCCGGAGGGATGCCATTGTTCTCACTGCTCCCGGGTTACAAGGGACACCCCAGCTTCCAGTCTCTGGTCAGCAAGCTGAGAAGCCAGATTCTGTCCATGTCTCGGCCCCAACTCTCTCACACCATCCTGACCGAGAAAAACTGGTAAGCGAAGCTCGACTCGCGACAACTAATCTGATTGATCGGTGCGATATGAAAGAGGAGAGATTGAGTAGAATCGACCTATATTCTCTGGAGTTTGGAAGAATGAGAGGTGATCTCATTGAAACGTATTAAATTCTGAGAGTGCTTGACAGGGTAGATGCTGAGAGGCTGTTTCCTCCTGGCTGGAGAGTCTAGAACTAGGGGGCATAGTCTCAGGATAAGGGGTCGGCCATTTAAGACTGAGATGAGGAGGAATTTCTTCACTCAGAGGGTTGTGAATCTATGGAATTCTCTACCCCAGAGGGCTGTGGATGCTCAGTCGTTGAATATATTCAAGACTGAGATCGATAGATTTTTGGACTCGAGGGGAATCAAGGGATATGGGGATCGGGCGGGAAAGTGGAGTTGAGGTCGAAGATCAGCCATGATCTGATTGAATGGCGGAGCAGGCTCGAGGGGCCGCATGGCCTACTCCTGCTCCTATTTCTTATGTTAGGGTAAACGTACAGAAGTTTATAAAACACTGGTTGGGCCTCAGCTGGAGTATTGTCTCCAATACTGGGCACCGCACTTTAGGAAGGATGTCAAGGCCTTGGAGAGGGTGCAGAGGAGATTTACCAGAATGGTGCCAGGGATGAGGGACTTCAGTTATGTGGAGAGACTGGAGAAGCTGGGATTGTTCTCCTTAGAGCAGAGAAGGTTACGGGGAGATTTAATCGAGGTGTTCAAAATCATGAAGGGTTTTGATAGAGTAAATAAGGAGAAACTTTCCTTTGACTAGTGGGATGGTAATCAGAGGTCATAATTTAGAATAATTGGCACAAGAACTAGAGGGGAATCGCCAGATTTTTTAACACAAGGAGTTGCTTTGATCTGGAACGGACTCCCTGACAGGGCGGTGGGAGCTTCCATCGGAACTTTCAAAATAGCAATCAGACACGTACTTGAAGAGGACTCATTTGCAGGGTTATGGGGAAAAAGCAGGGGTGTGGGACCAAATTGGACAGCTCTTTCAAAGAGCCAGCACAGTCATGACGGGCCGAACGGCCGCCTTCTGTGCCGTAAGATTCAGTGATTGTAAGATGTTTCCACTTGTGGGGGAGACCAGAACTAGGGGGCTATAAATATAAGATAGTCACTAATAAATCCAATCGGGAATTCAGGAGAAACTTCTTTACCCAGAGAGCGGTGAGAATGTGGAACTCGCTCCCACAAGGAGTAGTTGAGGTGAATAGTGTAGATGGATTTAAGGGGAAGCTGGATAAACACATGAGGGAGAAAGGAATAGAAGGATATGCTGATTGGGTGAGATGGAGTAGGGAGGGAGGAGGCTCGTGTGGAGCATAAACACCGGCATGGACCAGTTGGGCCGAATGGCCTGTTTCTGTGCTGTAGATTCTGTGTTCTACAAGGTTAGTTCATCAGCTTTGTTGTTGTCATGGCGACCCTTGAGTTCGGCCTCCCTTCCTGCTAGGCCGTACCGCGTCCTTGCTTCATTTGGAAGCGTGGACTCAAATCGCAAGATGCGGACTGGGCTAAAATGGCACTGGTGAATCTTTCTTTGTTCACCTTTCACAGGGCCAGTGAGAGAACTGGACTCTCTGCTGACTAGGGGTTGCCAACCCTCCAGGCTTGCCCTGGAGTCTCCAGGAATTAAAGATTAATCTCCAGGACACTGCTGCCAGCAAAACCCCGCGAGAAAAATTGTGTTTTTAAAATATTTTCTTTGAACACTTTTGTTTATTCGTTATAAAAATATCGGACGGGGTGGGCTGGGGGGAAAGGCTGTTTGACAGTCACGAATCATCCAATCGGGTAACCAAGAGCCTATTCGCTTTCTGATTGGCGGGGCAACGCGAAGATGGACATGTCGGGCGACCAATGGCGGGAGAGTGGGGGGGGCGGAGCGGCTGGGGGCACGAGGTCATGTGATGAAACCTCCAGGGATCCGTCCAACCAGAGTTGGCAACCCCCTCGCGGGAACGGAACGGCCGTGAGAGGGAGATGGGAGCGGAAGCGGGAATGAGATGGAAATGAGAGTGAGAGGAAAACTGGGAGAAGAAAGGGGGAGAACTGAGCGAGGGAATGGGAGTCGGAGGAAGATGGAGGGAATTGGAAGTGGGAACAAGATGGAGACGGAGAGAGGGAATGGGAGTCGGAGGAAGATGGAGGGAATTGGAAGTGGGAACAAGATGGAGACGGAGAGAGGGAATGGGAGTCGGAGGAAGATGGAGGGAATTGGAAGTGGGAACAAGATGGAGACGGAGAGAGGGAATGGGAGTCAGAGGAAGACAGACACAAGGAATTTGGAATCAGAGGGAGAAGGAAAACCAAAGGAGGAGTGGGAGAGGAAAACTGGGAGAGGGAATGGGAGCGAGAGGGAGATTGAGAAGCGAGTGAGAGACAGATTGTGACTCGGAGTGGGAAACGAGATGGACTGCAAGTGGATCAGACTGCTGACCTCCATTACTGAGGTTATGTATATATATATATATATATATATTTATGATCTGCCTTCTCTATTTATATTCTGTCTTGCCTGTCCTCACTCGTTCCAACACTGGGTTAGCAATTCCCAGCCGGCCGCAATCTTTCCCAGGGTTGGGAGGCTCCTGAACTGTTCTTAGAGCAGGTTCAAACCTCTCTCCTCCCCTCCCCGCCCACCGTCCCGATTGCAGTGGACCCCCCCGGGGGACGCACTGCGCAAATGATATCACCAGTGTGGCCTCGAGGGAAAGGAGACCCGAATTCGAGGGGGGTCTCCATGGCGACAAGAAAACTGAGGACTTTCGCCGTGAAACTGTTGTTCCCTTCTGTAGTAAAGGACGGCAAACGGAGACACGTACTGCCCCTCCCGAATCTTTTCCTTTTTGAGTAGTAAATTGTCAGCGGTAAGTTATTTTATGTCCTGGCGAAATCAAAAGGGAAAGCGCTGGGATTAGCCTGTCGTCAGAACTGTCCAGAGTTCCGATGAAGGAGCTGGAACTGATACATTAAGCTGTCTTTGCGTTTCTCAGACGCTAGCGTGCCTAAAGACCAAATCATAGCGTCTGCGGGGGGAGAAATCCCCTCACATTGGATGGTGCTGGTGAACTATGTGGAACAAATAGCCATTAATTTAATAGGGTACAATCGTATCAGTTGCTGGTACTGAACGCTGAGTGTATCCACTGGTGTAAGAACTATGGTCGCAGCCACAGAACAGTGCCATCCGAGCAACTTGTAGTTTAGCCATTAATGTCTGTCTCTTCCTTTCTCCCCCCCCGACTTTTTTCCTAAACGACTCTCTCTCGCCCCTGAGCCAGAAGGTCGTGGGTTCGAGCCCCCACTCCAGAGACTTGAGCCCCACAATCCAGGCCGACGCTCCCAGCGCCCGTACTGAGGGAGCGCTGCACTGTCGGAGGTGCCGTCTTTCGGACGAGACGTTAAACCAAAGCTCCCGTCTGCCCCTTCTCAGGCGGACGTGAAAGAGACCCCAATGTAGAAGAGTTCTCCCCTGTGTCCTGGGGCCAATATTTATCCCTCAACCAACATCACTTTTTAAAAAAAGAAACAGATGACCTGGTCGGTTATCTCGGTGCTGTTTGTGGGATCTTGCTGTGCGCAAATTGGCTGCTGCGTTTCCTACATCACAACAGTGACTGCGCTTCAAAAAAGTGCTTCATTGGCGGCAAAGTGGCTTTGGGAGGTGGTGAAAGGTGCCGTAAAAACACTAGTTCTTTCTCTCCTCTCTTCCCAAGGTTTCACTATGCTGCTCGGATCTGGGACAGTGTGAAGAAATCGTCCGCTCTCTCGGAATACAGCCGACTGTTGTCCTAACCCACCCTTTTGTTTTGACCGCGCGGCACCTGCCGCACAGATGGGACGGGAAAGGACGGAGGTGGCGATCTGAATCACCTCGACGGGGGCGCTTGAGAAGATCCCAGTTAAGCAACGCAAAATCCGTGGCCATTGCCAATTCACTAAGTGTTGTTCCAGTTTTCCCCTTGTTTTCTTGGCAGTCCGTTCCCCATCAGTTTGAAAGTTACTTGGACATGTACTGCAGCTTTGGTACAAAGTGAAGCTTTGAGGAATCTCCCTCTGGAGGTTGACCGTCTTGAGTTCAGTCCCCCCAGGACGGTCACGTTGACCGAAGAACTGCTCCATACTTGACCGTATTTATGTCGTGGGTTGCTCGGGGCCGGGGGTGGGGAGGGAAGCAGCCTTGTTTACTCGACTTGAGACCCATCCAATAGTTTTGGAAATCGCAACTTGGCGAGTTTGAAGGGAATTGTCCTGTGTTGACGCGAAGGCCTCCGAGAGGGGACTGTGGTTATGTTAACGCAGCTCACGCTTTGCAGCCCAGCCAAGCTCTCGATCCCGGGGCTGTCACTCGAAATGTTGAGGAATGAGCCGGTTTGCTAAAGGGTCCCTCTCGTGACGGGGCAGAGAGGGAGCAAATCCCTTACCCTCTCTCACCGCAAACGATACCCCGTTGACCAGTCATGGCCTTTGAACTGACGTTCAGTTGAGCGGGCATGGTCCATCGAGAAAACAAGGCCAAAGCACGAGGTGAACTAGTTCTTCTTAAACCGGGGGGGTGAGTTCGCGTCCTCAGTCGTTGTAAAAGTCCACTATAGGACATCGCTGATAAAACGACCCCATTTCCCCGTGGCTCAGATCTCTCCGCTCGCTGCTCGAGCAGCCCCGATCCTGCTCTGGATGCTCGGTAGTCACCGAGTTAATTGCAAACAGGGGGTTAGGGGGCTGAGCGAGCAAGAGAAAGGAGAGAAACAGTCAGTGTGGAACATGGGAGAAGACCATTCAGCCCCTCGAACCTGTACCGCCATTCAACTAGACCAAGGCTGACCTGTATCTCAACTCCATCTACACGCCTTGGCTCCTTAACCCTTAATCCCCTCACCCAACAAAAATCTATCAATCTCGGCTTTGAAATTTTCAATTGACCCCCAGCCTCAACAGCTTTTTGGGGGAGAGAGTTCCAGATTCCCACTCCCCTTTGTGTGAAGAAGTGCTTCCCGACATCGCCCCTGAACGGCCTGGCTCTAATTTTAAGGTTCTGCCCCCTTGTTCTGGACTCCCCCCACCAGAGGAAATAGTTTCTCTCCATCTACCCTATCAAATCCTTTCATCATCTTAAAATGGAGGGCGATGGGAAGAGGAGGAGGAGGAGGGGCGGGGGATTGGGGAAGAGAGCAGGAGAGACCCAGGGAGAGCAAAACTGGGCTCGAGATCCTCCGCAAATACCCTCCTCCGACCCAGGCTATTTCCCAGTACTTTGATTGCAAACCGCTGCTTGTTCCCATCATTGTGGCCGCCATTAGATTGGAATTGGCGTTCATCTTGGCCCCTTCTTGGAAAGCAAAACTCTTCGGCATCGTTTTATGTCCTTAAACTGCGGCAGGTGAGCGTTTTGATGATGTTTTATTTCCGTTGAGTTAAAGCTGTGGGCAGTTTTTGAACAAGTTAAAGTTTTTTGTGCGTCTGATGGGAGAAGGTGGCTCCAATTTCTGATCTCTGAGCATCATTAAAGCCGGTTTTTGTTGACGATTCAAAGACCAAAGCTTTTTCTTTCCTGTGCGTGTTCAAAAAAATCCGGAGAAAACCAACAGTGAAAATTGAAACCCCCTCGGGAATCTCGAGGAATATCGGAGAGAATCAGTATTTGGATTGTTGCTAAAGCTCAAGAAAACGAACAACGAAATTTAATTCTTTGTTTAAATGAAAGATGCGGCCAGGCTAGGTGATAATCCACGATTATTTACAGAGTTTATGGGCGCTCCTTTTTATGGAGCTTGCAATCAGAAACTCTGTGAACCTCCCAGGTAGCTGGGTTTTTTTCTGATTAAAAGGACAATAGAAAATTGCATTTATCGTGACTTCAATTGCAGACTGAATGGAACTTACCTGCCACGATTGCACTCCTCAAACTCTGGCCTCTTGTGCCTCCCCGATTTCCATCGCTCCACCGTTGGCGACTGTGCCTTCAGCTGCCTGGGCCCTAAGCTCTGGAATTCCCTCCCTAAACCTCTCCGCCTCTCTCTCCTCCTTTAAGACGCTCCTTAAAACCTACCTTTGACCAAGCTTTTGGTCACCTGCCCTAATATCTCCTTATGGGGCTCGGTGTCAAATTTTGTTTGATAATCGCTCCTGTGAAGCACCTTGGGACGTTTTACTACGTTAAAGGCGCGATATAAATGCAGGTTGTTGTCACTGTGATAGTGAGGTAATAAAAATTGCTGGACGTCTCACACCAAGAAACGTTTGCTGATCTTGCTTTTGTCAACATAAGACCATAAGAGATAGGAGCAGGCCATTCGGCCCCTCGAGCCTGCTCCGCCATTTAATGAGATCATGGCTGATCTGATTTTTACCTCAACTCCACTTTCCCGCCCTTTCCCCATATCCTTTGACTCCCTCGCTGATCAAAAATTTGTCTAACTCAGCCTTGAATGTATTCAATGACTCGGCCTCCACAGCTTTTTGGGGTAAAGAATTCCAAAGATTCACGACCCTCTGGGAGACGAAATTCCTCCTCATTTCCATCTTAAACGGGCGACCCCTTATTCTGAGACTATGCCCCCTAGTTTTAGATTCCCCCATGAGGGGTAACATCCCCTCAGCATCTACCCTATCGAGTCCCCTCAGAATCTTGTATGTTTCAATAAGATCTCCTCTCATTCTTCTAAACTCCAATGAGTATAGACCCAACCTGTTCAATCTTTCCTCATAAAACAACCCTTCCATACCCGGAATCAACCTAGTGAACCATCTCTGAACTGCCTCCAATGCAAGTATGTCTTTCCTTAAATAAGGGCACCAGAACTGTACGCAGTACTCCAGGTGTGGTCTCACCAGCACCCTGTACAGTTGTAGCATGACTTCCCTGCTTTTATACTCCATCCCCCTAGAAATAAAGGCCAATATTCCGTTTGCCTTCCGGATTACCTGCTGCACCCGTATGTTGACTTTTTTGTGTTTCATGTACGAGGACGCCCAGATCCCTCTGTACCGCAGCATTTTGTGGTATTTCTCCATTCAAATAATATTTTGCTTTTTTATTTTTCCTCCCAAAGTGGATGACTTCACATTTTCCCACATTATATTCCATCTGCCAAATTTTTGCCCATTCGCTTAACCTGTCAATATCCCTTTGCAGACACTTTGTGTCCTCATCGCAACTTGCTTTTCCACCTATCTTTGTATCATCAGCAAATTTGGCCACAAGACACTCTGTTCCTTCATCCAAGTCATTGATATATATTGTAAATAGTTGAGGCCCCAGCACTGAGCCCTGCGGCACCCCACTAGTTACAGATTGCCATTTTGAAAATGACCCTTTTATCCTGACTCTTTGTATTCTGTCAGATAGCCAATCCCTCGATCCATGCCAGTATATTATCCCCAACACAATGAACTCCCCCTGCTCCCCTTCGAAACGGTGTAATGGGATCTTTTATGTCCACCTGCAAGGTCAGACAGGGCCCTCGGTTTAACATCTCATCTGAAAAACGGCACCTCCAACTGTGCAGCACTCTCTCTATACTGGCACTGGAAATGTCGACCTGGATGATGGACTCAAGTCTCTGGAGTAGGGGCTCGAACCCACGACCTTCTGACTCAGAGGTGAGTATTACCCACTGAACCAGTACAAGTCTCGTCTCCAGGCCTCGGGTTACACCCTTTTATTTATAGTCTGTATAAATTTGAGTCAAATATGTCGCTTTAGTTTCCCATATTTTCAAATCTGGCCTTTTTGGGGTTTTTTCCAAAATTAATATTTTTTTTTTAAAAATTGCCTGAATTGTTTCATTTTTCACGTAACCACAAGGAACATGAAACAATAACCTGGGGTTCGACTGGCAAATGATACCGCATTCCTCCATTTCAGCTTCCCACATGTGTTCCAAATGATTAACTCCGAGATGTTTAACTCCGAGAAATACATTTTCATCGTTGTCTTATTTTCGTGTCTCTCCCTCAGATTTTGGTCTCGGACTTTGTGTTCTGAAGAAATTCAGTTCTACTTTTGCGACAATAAGGGACTAAACAGGAGGGTGGGGCAGAGTTCTCACATCGACTCTGGATGGAAAGGAAAAGACTTGCATTTACATAGCGCCTTCCATGACCTCGGCACTCTGAGTCAGAAGGTCGTGGGTTCAAGTCCCCCTCCAGAGACATGAGCCCATAATCCAGGCCGACACTCCCACTGCCCAGTACTGAGGGAGCGCTGCACTGTCGGAGGTGCCGTCTTTCGGATGAGACGTTAAATCGAGGCCCCCCCGTCTGCCCCTCTCAGGTGGGACGTGAAAGATCCCACAGCCGCTATTTCGAAGAAGAGCAGGGGGGAGTTCTCCCCGGTGTCCTGGGGCCGATATTTATCCCTCGATAAATATCACTAAAATAGACTGGTCGTTATCACGTTATTGTTTGTGGGATCTTGCTGTGCGCAAATTGGCTGTTGCGTTTCCTACGTTACAACAGCGACCGCACCTCGTTGGCCGAAAAGCGCTTTGGGACGTCCTGAGGTGGTGAAAGGCGCTGTAGAAATGCAATTTCTTTTTAATTCGCTGTGTGAAGTTCTCTGAAGGCGCGAACGTTAATGCAAGTATTTTGTTTTTTGTGCGTGTGCACTTCTCGACCATCCACAGGCCGCACTGTGTTTAAAAAATTGGCTTTAAACACACACGAGTTGTTATGATCTGGCAGGCAGCGGAAGCAGATTCAATAATAACTTTCAAAAGGGGAATTGGATAAATACTTGAAACGGTAAAAAAATTTGCAGGGCTACGGGGGAAAGAGCAGGGGGTGGGGAGTGGGACTAATTGAATCACTCTTTCAAAGAGCCGGCACAGGCACGATGGGCCGAATGGCCTCCTCCTGGTTCTTCGTTGACCTGTCGCATGGAGATATCTTCATCTTGGTCACCGGAAGCATTGGCAGGTTTTTCACATTATTTCTGGGCTGAGTTCCCGAGTCTCTCTCTCGACAGTGCAAACTCAATATTTTCTCACACTGTTTTAGGCGGTGTTGTAAATTGAGAGAGGATGTCTTCATTTATAGTCTTGACAGCTGAGAGGAGTGATTTCAGGGCTAGCTGTTCCAGGGACCTAAGGTGACGCACAAATCCATCATTCAAATATAGCGTTGTTGGGTAAACATTTTGCAGAAGTTTCTTGCCAATCTGGGGCTGCTGCTTGCAGTCTTGGAGTTTCCAAACAGGCTCAGAATAACACTTGGCTCTCCCCTGTGACTGTGCAAGATCCAAATTAACTCAACGTCCAAAGAGCAACGCCTTGTTCTCAGTGAGTTGCACAAAGCAGCGCGAGCAAGAGTAACGATTACAATGAAAACAAGAAGGCCCCGTGGACAGGGACGACAACAAAAAAAAAATCACGATCAGGGGGAATCAGCCCCTCTCCAAATCTCGTCCAACTGATATGTGTCAGCCGTCGGTCAGTCGGTAGCCCTCTCACCTCTGCGACAAGCTACCTTACAGAATGGGCGTGTAATTGGCAAATTAATTTCAACAGAGATAAGTGTGAGGTGGTGCATTTTGGTAGGAAGAATAAGGAGGCCACATACAGCTTGGATAATAAGACTCTAAATGGGGCAGAGCAGAGGGATCTGGGGGTACAGATACACAAATCATTAAAAGTGGCGACGCAGGTTAATAAGGCCATTAAAAAAAAAAGCAAACCAAGCACTGGGGTTCATTTCTAGAGGGATAGAATTGAAAAGCGGAGAAGTTATGTTAAACTTGTATAGAACCTTGGTTAGACCACACTTGGAGCACTGTGAACAATTTTTTTAAAATTCGTTCACGGGATGTGAGCGTCGCTGGCGAGGCCGGCATTTATTGCCCATCCCTAATTGCCCCTTGAGAAGGTGGTGGTGAGCCGCCTTCTTGAACCGCTGCAGTCCGTGTGGTGACGGTTCTCCCACAGTGCTGTTAGGAAGGGAGTTCCAGGATTTTGACCCAGCGACGATGAAGGAACGGCGATATATTTCCAAGTCGGGATGGTGTGTGACTTGGAGGGGAACGTGCAGGTGGTGTTGTTTCCATGTACCTGCTGCTCTTGTCCTTCTAGGTGGTAGAGGTCGCGGGTTTGGGAGGTGCTGTCGAAGAAGCCTTGGCGAGTTGGTCTCCATATACCTTAGTTAGACCACACTTGGATAATTGTGCACAGTTCTGGTCTCCATATTATTAAAAAAAAGATATAGAGGCATTGTAGAGGGTGCAAAAAGGATTTACAAGGATGATACCAGAACTGAGAGGTCATAACTATCAGGAAAGGCTGAACAGGCTGGGGCTCTTTTCACTAGAAAAGAGAAGACTGAGGGGTGACCTGATAGAGGTCTTTAAGATTATGAAAGGGTTCGATAGGGTAGACGTAGAGAAGATGTTTCCACTTGTGGGGGAGACCAGAACTCGGGGTCATAAATATAAGATAGTCACTAATAAATCCAATAGGGAATTCAGGAGAAACTTCTTTACCCAGAGAGTGGTGAGAATGTGGAACTCGCTCCCACAAGGAGTGGTTGAGGTGAATAGTGTAGATGGATTTAAGGGGAAGCTGGATAAACACATGAGGGAGAAAGGAATAGAAGGATATGGTGATAGGGTGTATCCACCCTATGAAACCCCTTCATAATTTTAAAGACCTCTATCAGGTCACCTCTCAGTCTTCTCTTTTCTAGAGAAAAGAGGCCCAATCAGTTCAGTCTTTCCTGACAGTTATAAACTCTCAGTCATAAACATGGACATTTTAAGTGATGGGTACTGTACCAGCTTTTTATTTCCAGATTTTTAAAAAATTGAACAGAAATTCTCAAAGGGCCATGATGGGGTTTTGTATCACGGATGAGATAACGTTGGCTCCGACCCAACAACTGATTCGAAAGTGCTGTTGGTCCCTCTCCGAGAAATGTATGTGGACAGCAATGAGGCTTTTAGCTGGTTCATCAATCATCCAGACAAGGAAGACTGGCCTAGGCCCCAAGAAATTCAGTAAAGGCCGAATCTGGACTGGGAGCTCCTGGATTAGGAGCTCCGAGATGGGGCTGAATGTTTATCCAAGCTCTACTTTACTTGGGGCGCTTGATGGGACAGTGTAGAGGGAGCTTTACTCTGTATCTAACCCGTGCTGTACCTGTCCTGGGAGTGTTTGATGGGACAGTGTAGAGGGAGCTTTACTCTGTATCTAACCCGTGCTGTACCTGTCCTGGGAGTGTTTGATGGGACAGTGTAGAGGGAGCTTTACTCTGTATCTAACCCGTGCTGTACCTGCCCTGGGAGTGTTTGATGGGACAGTGTAAAGGGTGCTTTACTCTGTATCTAACTCGTGCTGTACCTGCCCTGGGAGTGTTTGATGGGACAGTGTAGAGGGAGCTTTACTCTGTATCCAACCCGTGCTGTACCTGCCCTGGGAGAGTTTGATGGGACAGTGTAGAGGGAGCTTTACTCTGTATCTAACCCTGTACCTGCCCTGGGAGTGTTTGATGGGACAGTGTAAAGGGTGCTTTACTCTGTATCTAACTCGTGCTGTACCTGTCCTGGGAGTGTTTGATGGGACAGTGTAGAGGGAGCTTTACTCTGTATCTAACCCATGCTGGACCTGCCCTGGGAGTGTTTGATGGGACAGTGTAGAGGGAGCTTTACTCTGTACCTAACCCGTGCTGTACCTGCCCTGGGAGAGTTTGATGGGACAGTGTAGAGGGAGCTTTACTCTGTATCTAACCCTGTACCTGCCCTGGGAGTGTTTGATGGGACAGTGTAGAGGGAGCATTACTCTGTATCTAACCCGTGCTGTACCTGCCCTGGGAGTGTTTGATGGAACAATGTAGAGGGAGCTTTACTCTGTATGTAACCCTGTACCTGCCCTGAGAGTGTTTGATGGGACAGTGTAGAGGGAGCATTACTCTGTATCTAACCCGTGCTGTACCTGCCCTGGGAGAGTTTGATGGGACAGTGTAGAGGGAGCTTTACTCTGTATCTAACCCGTGCTGTACCTGCCCCTGGGAGAGTTTGATGGGACAGTGTAGAGGGAGCTTTACTCTGTTTCTAACCCGTGCTGTACCTGCCCTGGGAGAGTTTGATGGGACAGTGTAGAGGGAGCTTTACTCTGTATCTAACTCGTGCTGTACCTGTCCTGGGAGTGTTTGATGGGACAGTGTAGAGGGAGCTTTACTCTGTATCTAACCCGTGCTATACCTGCCCTGGGAGAGTTTGATGGGACAGTGTAGAGGGAGCTTTACTCTGTATCTAACCCGTGCTGTACCTGCCCCTGGGAGAGTTTGATGGGACAGTGTAGAGGGAGCTTTACTCTCTATCTAACCCGTGCTGTACCTGCCCCTGGGAGAGTTTGATGGGACAGTGTAGAGGGAGCTTTACTCTCTATCTAACCCGTGCTGTACCTGCCCCTGGGAGTGTTTGATGGGACAGTGTGGAGGGAGCTTTACTCTGTATCTAACCCATGCTGTACCTGCCCTGGGAGTGTTTGATGGGATAGTGTTGAGGGAGCTTTACTCTGTATCTAACCCTGTACCTGCCCTGGGAGTGTTTGATGGGACAGTGTAGAGGGAACTTTACTGTGTATCTATCCCATGCTGTACCTGCCCTGGGAGTGTTTGATGGAACAATGTAGAGGGAGCTTTACTCTGTATGTAACCCTGTACCTGCCCTGAGAGTGTTTGATGGGACAGTGTAGAGGGAGCTTTACTCTGTATCTAACCCGTGCTGTACCTGCCCTGGGAGAGTTTGATGGGACAGTGTAGAGGGAGCTTTACTCTGTATCTAACCCGTGCTGTACCTGCCCCTGGGAGAGTTTGATGGGACAGTGTAGAGGGAGCTTTACTCTCTATCTAACCCGTGCTGTACCTGCCCCTGGGAGTGTTTGATGGGACAGTGTCGAGGGAGCTTTACTCTGTATCTCACCCGTGCTGTACCTGCCCCTGGGAGTGTTTGATGGGACAGTGTAGAGGGAGCTTTACTCTGTATGTAACCCTGTACCTGCCCTGAGAGTGTTTGATGGGACAGTGTAGAGGGAGCATTACTGTGTATCTAACCCGTGCTGTACCTGCCCTGGGAGAGTTTGATGGGACAGTGTAGAGGGAGCTTTACTCTGTATCTAACCCGTGCTGTACCTGCCCCTGGGAGAGTTTGATGGGACAGTGTAGAGGGAGCTTTACTCTGTATCTAACCCGTGCTATACCTGCCCTGGGAGAGTTTGATGGGACAGTGTAGAGGGAGCTTTACTCTCTATCTAACCCGTGCTGTACCTGCCCCTGGGAGTGTTTGATGGGACAGTGTGGAGGGAGCTTTACTCTGTATCTAACCCGTGCTGTACCTGCCCCTGGGAGTGTTTGATGGGACAGTGTAGAGGGAGCTTTACTGTATCTAACCCGTGCTATACCTGCCCTGGGAGAGTTTGATGGGACAGTGTAGAGGGAGCTTTACTCTGTATCTAACCCATGCTGTACCTGCCCTGGGAGTGTTTGATAGGACAGTGTAGAGGGAGCTTTACTCTGTACCTAACCCGTGCTGTACCTGCCCTGGGAGAGTTTGATGGGACAGTGTAGAGGGAGCTTTACTCTGTATCTAACCCTGTACCTGCCCTGGGAGTGTTTGATGGGACAGTGTAGAGGGAACTTTACTGTGTATCTATCCCATGCTGTACCTGCCCTGGGAGTGTTTGATGGAACAATGTAGAGGGAGCTTTACTCTGTATGTAACCCTGTACCTGCCCTGAGAGTGTTTGATGGGACAGTGTAGAGGGAGCTTTACTCTGTATCTAACCCGTGCTGTACCTGCCCTGGGAGAGTTTGATGGGACAGTGTCGAGGGAGCTTTACTCTGTATCTAACCCGTGCTGTACCTGCCCCTGGGAGAGTTTGATGGGACAGTGTAGAGGGAGCTTTACTCTCTATCTAACCCGTGCTGTACCTGCCCCTGGGAGAGTTTGATGGGACAGTGTAGAGGGAGCTTTACTCTCTATCTAACCCGTGCTGTACCTGCCCCTGGGAGTGTTTGATGGGACAGTGTGGAGGGAGCTTTACTCTGTATCTAACCCATGCTGTACCTGCCCTGGGAGTGTTTGATGGGATAGTGTTGAGGGAGCTTTACTCTGTACCTAACCCGTGCTATACCTGCCCTGGGAGAGTTTGATGGGACAGTGTAGAGGGAGCTTTACTCTGTATCTAACCCTGTACCTGCCCTGGGAGTGTTTGATGGGACAGTGTAGAGGGAACTTTACTGTGTATCTATCCCATGCTGTACCTGCCCTGGGAGTGTTTGATGGAACAATGTAGAGGGAGCTTTACTCTGTATGTAACCCTGTACCTGCCCTGAGAGTGTTTGATGGGACAGTGTAGAGGGAGCTTTACTCTGTATCTAACCCGTGCTGTACCTGCCCTGGGAGAGTTTGATGGGACAGTGTAGAGGGAGCTTTACTCTGTATCTAACCCGTGCTGTACCTGCCCCTGGGAGAGTTTGATGGGACAGTGTAGAGGGAGCTTTACTCTCTATCTAACCCGTGCTGTACCTGCCCCTGGGAGTGTTTGATGGGACAGTGTCGAGGGAGCTTTACTCTGTATCTCACCCGTGCTGTACCTGCCCCTGGGAGTGTTTGATGGGACAGTGTAGAGGGAGCTTTACTCTGTATCTAACCCTGTACCTGCCCTGTGAGTGTTTGATGGGACAGTGTAGAGGGAACTTTACTGTGTATCTAACCCGTGCTGTACCTGCCCTGGGAGTGTTTGATGGAACAATGTAGAGGGAGCTTTACTCTGTATGTAACCCTGTACCTGCCCTGAGAGTGTTTGATGGGACAGTGTAGAGGGAGCATTACTCTGTATCTAACCCGTGCTGTACCTGCCCTGGGAGAGTTTGATGGGACAGTGTAGAGGGAGCTTTACTCTGTATCTAACCCGTGCTGTACCTGCCCCTGGGAGAGTTTGATGGGACAGTGTAGAGGGAGCTTTACTCTGTTTCTAACCCGTGCTGTACCTGCCCTGGGAGAGTTTGATGGGACAGTGTAGAGGGAGCTTTACTCTGTATCTAACCTGTGCTATACCTGCCCTGGGAGAGTTTGATGGGACAGTGTAGAGGGAGCTTTACTCTCTATCTAACCCGTGCTGTACCTGCCCCTGGGAGAGTTTGATGGGACAGTGTAGAGGGAGCTTTACTCTCTATCTAACCCGTGCTGTACCTGCCCCTGGGAGTGTTTGATGGGACAGTGTGGAGGGAGCTTTACTCTGTATCTAACCCGTGCTGTACCTGCCCCTGGGAGTGTTTGATGGGACAGTGTAGAGGGAGCTTTACTGTATCTAACCCGTGCTATACCTGCCCTGGGAGAGTTTGATGGGATAGTGTTGAGGGAGCTTTACTCTGTATCTAACCCGTGCTGTACCTGCCCTGGGAGTATTTGACGGGACAGTGTAGAGGGAGCTTTACTCTGTATCTAACCCGTGCTGTACCTGCCCTGGGAGAGTTTGATGGGACTCTACTTGTCTGAAACTCTCTGTTAATGTCCCTCAGTTCAGTGAGTAGGAAATTTGCCAGAAGTTTTAAAAATCTGTAAAACCTATCCTGGCCTGGGTGTTGGGATCTGTACTGGTCCTCTCATTGTTTTCAAAGTAATTGACGCAAGAAACTGATGTAAACAGGCCCCGATTGATGACTTCCCAGCATTTAAGCAGAACTGTTAATGCACTAATTGAACTTATTGTCTGTCTCTTCCCCCTCCTTTTCTATTAATAGTGTCTGATTCCACAGATGCCAGACGCCCTCTGCTCCTCACCAAAGTTGCCGTAAATCTTATGTGAGCCCGGAATATTAATGCCAGCAAGTCGGTATCCTAACTCGCACCAAGTCCCGTTCACCCATCACCCCCCTGTGCTCGCTGACCCACATTGGCTCCCCGTCCGGCAACGCCTCGATTTTAAAATTCTCATCCTCGTGTTCCAATCCCTCCACGGCCTCGCCCCCCCTCCCTATCTCTGTAACCTCCTGCAGCCCGACAACCCTCCGAGATCTCTGCGCTCCCCCAATTCTGGCTTCTCCCGCCTTCCCGATTCCCTTCGCCCCACCATTGGAGGCCGTGCCTTCAGCTGCCTGGGCCCTAAGCTCTGGAATTCCCTCCCTAAACCTCTCCCCCTCTCTCTCTCCTTCCTTTAAGACGCTCCTTAAAACCTACCTCTTTGACCAAGCTTTTGTTCACCTGTCCTAATATCTCCTTATGTGGCTCGGTGTCAAATTTTGTCTGATTAACGCTCCTGTGAAGCGCCTTGGGACGTTTTACTACGTTAAAGGCGCTATATAAATGCAAGTTGTTGTTATAAAGTTTGCTGATGACATCAAGCTCTGTGGTGGATTGACAATTATATGAGAGACTGATGGCATTGACAATGGGTCCAGGCCAATTCATTAGGTGGGCTACGGGGGAGCTGGTGGGTTTCAAAGTGAAGGTTAGTGCCTAAATGTGGAAAAATTGGATTGTGTTGGGATTGGTGTCCTTCCAATCAAGATGGCAACAAGTTACATCGGACAAATAAAAGACAAGGTCCATCTCGTTGGCCTTCGACCATCTTGGTAGTCACATGATACAATGATAATGGAATTGTTGATTAATCAGAGCAATCAATCTCTATCAATCAGCCTCCAACAGACCCAGACATGAGGCGAGGAAAACCCCCAGTGGTGGAGAGATTTGGGAACCACAGGTCTAAAGCCACCTGTTCCTCCCAAGCCTGTTACACTCATTCCATGTCGTCTCCAATTACTGTATCCCAAAATGTTATTTTCCGAAAGAAGTCGCTGTGGTTTGCATTTGAATGAATTAATAGTAACTACTTCCACCATCTCCCCAGGGAGCCTGTTCCATAGATTGGCCACTCGCTGACTGAAATTTTGTTTCCACTGATCAGTTTTGAAATTACTCCCTTCAAGTGCAGGCCGTGTCCTCTGTTTCTACTGTTCTGGACAAGGTGGAAGAGCTCGTCATGGTTGACATTATTTAATCCCTTTAGAATCCTAAAAACAGCATCATATCACCCCTCAACCTTCCCTTTTCCAGTGAGACCATGCCCAATTCACACATTCGCTCCTTGTAATCCCATCCCTCCATCCCCTCAATCATAAGGACATAAGAAATAGGAGCAGGAGTAGGCCGTTCGGCCCCTCGGGCCTGCTCCGCCTTTCAATAAGATCATGGCTGATCTTCAACTCAACTCCACTTTCCCGCCCGATCCCCACACCCCTTGATTCCCTTAGGCTCCAAATATCCATCGATCTCAGCCTTGAATATACTCAACGAGTGAGCATCCACAGCCCTCTGGGGTGGAGAATTCCAAAGATTCACAACCCTCTGAAGAAATTCCTCCTCATCTCAGTCCTAAATGGCCATTGCTTTCTTCCCTAACCTTTCAATAAATTCAAGTAAGCACTGAGACCCACCTTAGGAGCTTTTTACTCGAAGTAAAACGATAATCTCTCCTCGATTAAGACCGTCCTTAAAGCCCACCTCTTTGGCTAAGCATCTGGTCGCCCACCTTGTGGCTCGGTGTCTTTTTTTTTTTGTCTGTTTACGCCTCTGCGAAGCGCCTTGAGACATTCTGGGTTGAAGACACAATATAACTGTGAGTTGTTGTTGATATGGTCGACGTCACTGTAAGTAGGGTATTTGACTGGGGCTGTGAGCTCGGAGCTCACGTAGAGGACACGGGTTTAAATTGAACCTGTCTCGAACAAAACTAGAGATAAGTGTAGTGGATTCAGTCCCATCTGCAACAACTGTTGCTCAGGCAGTGTTATCTAGTGGAAATCGCCGACTAGCTATAGGTGCTGTCCCAGCGACCATGTTTTAGCAGGTAAATGTATTTTCACGTGTGGGTATTTACTTAAACATCTACCATCATTCGGTAACCAAGGAAGTAAACCAGCCACATTGATCAAAAAAAACACACCCTGTTTTTGGTCTTACCATTTTGCCAACAAATGCACAAAAAGGTTAAAGTTCACGTGCACACACCGTGAGAATATGAGTATTAAGATCATAAGCCCAACAGTGGTGCCTATTCCTCATTTTATTATTTACTAATCGGAAATGCAATTAGCCAAGTCTAGATTCCCAACCAGCCAAATGTGGCCAGTGGCTGATGTATTGGACTCGTGTGCGAGGGTGATAGCTCCTTCACAAAGGAGGGAATGGGGGTGGAGGTTGTGAGATTGATAACCGTGGTGATCAGATTCTCCACAGGACGTGATAATTCCGCTTGTCGTAGAGGTTGGCAGTTGTCTTTTTATTAATTAATCCTCGAAACGTGGGCATCGCTGGCGAGGCCCGCATTTATTTCCAATCCCTGGTTGCCTCCTGAGAATTGTAAACAATTTTACAACACCAAGTTATAGTCCAACAAATTTATTTTAAATTCCACAAGCTTTCGGAGGCTTCCTCCTTCCTCAGGTGAACGGTGTTTAATTTATGGTTAATATTTCATGCTTAACTCTATGCTTATGGATATTTACTTTGCTTCATTGTTTTTAAATTCTCATCCTTGTATTCAAATCCCTCCACGTCCTCGCCCCCTCCCTATCTCTGTAACCTCCTCCAGCCCGATACCCCTCCGCGATCTCTGCGCTCCTCCAATTCTGGCCTCTTGCGCATTCCCGATTTCCATCGTTCCACCATTGGCGGCCGTGCCTTCAGCTGCCTGGGCCCTAAGCTCTGGAATTCCCTCCCTAAACCTCTCCGACTCTCTCTCTCCTCCTTTAAGACGCTCCTTAAAACCTACCTCTTTGTCCAAGCTTTTGGTCACCTGTCCTAATATCTCCTTATGTGGCTCGGTGTCAAATTTTGTTTGATGATCGCTCCTGTGAAGCGCCTAAATTAAACTATAAATTCCACACCGTTCACCTGAGGAAGGAGGAAGCCTCCGAAAGCTTGTGGAATTTAAAATAAATTTGTTGGACTATAACTTGGTGTTGTAAAATTGTTTACAATTGTCAACCCCAGTCCATCACCGGCATCTCCACATCATGGCCTCCTGAGAAGGTGGTGGTGAGCCACCTTCTTGAACCATTGCAGTCCGTGTGGTGACGGTTCTCCCACAGTGCTGTTAGGAAGGGAGTTCCAGGATCATGACGCAGCGACGATGGAGGAACGGCCGATATATCTCCAAGTCGGGATGGTGGGTGACTCGGAGGGGAACTTGGAGATGTTCCCATACACCTGCTGCCCTTGTCCTTCTAGGTGGTAGAGGTCGCGGGTTTGGGAGGTGCTGTCGAAGAAGCCTTGGCGAGTTGCTGCAGTGCATCCTGTGGATGGTACACACTGCATCAGATCGCAGAGATTTATGGGTGGATTAAAATTCCAGGGTTCTGCTTAATTACCATTGCGAATCAGCAAATAATTCTGCAGAACTTTCTCTCAGGACAAGAGTGAGAGAGACTCAAGTAAGATCAAGTCCCGGAGGAAGCATAGTTTTCTAAGCTGCATATTTCAAAGCTAGAATTTCAGAATCTTAGCCACACACTGATGCAATAGTTTATTAAACAGTAAGAGAAATACATTTTCAGTTCTCACAGAAAAAAAATCATTCAGTTCATTAGGACATCTGTTTGTACTTTAGGTCTGCAAACATTCATAATGTCACAATGTAGCCCAGTGAACTTAAGCCTTTCATTTCTCACTCGCTGCAAGGTCCCTTTAACTCTTTGACCATCAGGAAAACTACGAGTCTCCCTGGGCTGACCAATTTCACACTCTTATAATATCAACAACAACTTGCATTTATATAGCGCCTTTAACGTAGTAAAACATCCCAAGGCGCTTCACAGGAGCGATTATCAAACAAAATTTGACACCGAGCCACATAAGGAGATATTAGGACAGGTGACCGAAAGCTTGGACAAAGAGGTAGGTTTTAAGGAGCATCTTAAAGGAGGAGAGAGAGAGTCGGAGAGGTTTAGGGAGGGAATTCCAGAGCTTAGGGCCCAGGCAGCTGAAGGCACGGCCGCCAATGGTGGAACGATGGAAATCGGGAATGCGCAAGAGGCCAGAATTGGAGGAGCGCAGAGATCGCGGAGGGTTGTCTGGTCTGGAGGAGGTTACAGAGATAGGGAGGGGGTAAGGACGTGGAGGGATTTGAATACAAGGATGAGAATTTAAAAACAATGAAGAAAAGTAAATCTCCATAAGCATAGAGTTAAGCATGAAATATTAACCATAAATTAAACACCAAAAGTGACAAATTAACTAAAAATAAATAAAATTCATTGAATACTTTAATTCTTTAATTTACTTTAAATGGGCCACCAATCGTGGCTCGGTGGGTCTCTCTTTCTCTCTCACCTTTGAGTCAGAAGGTCGTGGGTTCGAGCCCCCACTCCAGAGACTTGAGCCCCGTAATCCAGGCCGACACTCCCCGGTGTCAGGACTGAGGGAGCGCTGCACTGTCGGAGGTGCCGTCTTTCGGATGAGACGTTAAACCGAGGGCCCCGTCTGCCCCTCTCAGGTGGGACGTAAAAGATCCCACGGCCACTATTTCGAAGAAGAGCAGAGGGGGGAGTTCTCCCTGGGGTCAATATTTATCCCTCAAAAAAAGATTTTCTGGCCATTTATCTAATCACTGCTTGTGGGATCTTGCTGTGCGCATATTGGCTGCTGCGTTTCCTTACATTATAACTGTGGCTATACTTCAAAAAGCATCTCATTGGCTGTGAGGCGCTTTGGGCCGTCCTGAGTGGTGAAAGGCACTGCAGAAATACGAGATTTTATTTTTAGTCTCATTTAGCCATTCGCCACCGAATTTGTTATTGTTACATTTCCTTCCTTTCTATTATGTTATATAGCGTAAACTTTTATTCTGTTAGAGTCAATTGTCCATGGACAGCTGATGAATATGAGGGATCTTTTTAAACTACAAGCTGATGACAGAGTCTGGAGGGAGATTTTCCCATTCTGGGCATTCAGTGTTCCCATCAAACACTCCCAGGGCAAGTACAGCACGGGGTTAGATATAGAGTAAAGCTCCCTCTACACTGTCCCATCAAACACTCCCAGGGCAGGTACAGGGTTAGATACAGAGTAAAGCTCCCTCTACACTGTCCCATCAAACACTCCCAGGGCAGGTACAGCACGGGTTAGATACAGAGTAAAGCTCCCTCTACACTGTCCCATCAAACACTCCCAGGGCAGGTACAGGGTTAGATACAGAGTAAAGTTCCCTCTACACTGTCCCATCAAACACTCCCAGGGCAGGTACAGCGCGGGTTAGATACAGAGTAAAGCTCCCTCTACACTGTCCCGTCAAACACTCCCAGGGCAGGTACAGCGCGGGTTAGATACAGAGTAAAGCTCCCTCTACACTGTCCCGTCAAACACTCCCAGGGCAGGTACAGCACGGGTTAGATACAGAGTAAAGCTCCCTCTACACTGACCCGTCAAACACTCCCAGGGCAGGTACAGCACGGGTTAGATACAGAGTAAAGCTCCCTCTACACTGTCCCATCAAACACTCCCAGGGCAGGTACAGGGTTAGATACAGAGTAAAGCTCCCTCTACACTGTGTGCCAATTTATCATTTCCCACACTAGTTATTCTTCGCTCTTGATGAAAGCCAATTTCTTGCCAAGTTGGGGACAATTCTGTACAGTGGGCACTGCCCACAGGGAACTGGATTGGCACTGACTTTCGTCCCATTGATTTGGTCTGAACTCCAACACTTTTTTTTACTCGTTCATTAGATGTTGATGTCACTGGCGAGCCAGCATTTATTGCCCATCCCTAATTGTCCTTGAGAAGGTGGTGGTGAGCCGCCTTCTTGAACCGCTGCAGTCCGTGTGGTGAAGGTTCTCCCACAGTGCTGTTAGGGAGTTCCAGGATTTTGACCCAGCGACGATGAAGGAACGGCGATATATTTCCAAGTCGGCATGGTGTGTGACTCAGAGGGGAACGTGCAGGTGGTGGTGTTCCCATGTATCTGCTGCCCTTGTCCTTCTAGGTGGTAGAGGTCGCAGGTTTGGGAGGTGCTGTCGAAGAAGCCTTGGTGAGTTGCTGCAGTGCATCCTGTGGATGGTACACACTGCATCCACAGTGCACCGGTGGTGAAGGGAGTGAATGTTTAGGGTGGTGGATGGAGCCAATCAATTGGGCTGCTTTGCCCTGGATGGTGTCGAGCTTCTTGAGTGTTGTTGGAGCTGCACTCATCCAGGCAAGTGGAGAGTGTTCCATCACACTCCTGACTTGTGCCTTGTAGATGGTGGAAAGGCTTTGGGAAGTCAGGAGGTGAGTCATTCACTGCAGAATACCCAGCCTCTGACCTGCTCTTGTAGCCACAGTATTTATGTGGCTGGTCCAGTTAAGTTTCTGGTCAATGGTGACCCTCAGGATGTTGATGGTGGGGGATTCGGCGATGGTAATGCCGTTGAATGTCAAGGGGAGGTGGTTACACTCTCTCTTGTTGGAGATGGTCATTGCCTGGCACTTGTCTGGCGCGAATGTTACTTGCCACTTATCAGCCCAAGCCCAGATGTTGTCCAGGTCTTGCTGCATGTGGGCACAGACTGCTTCATTACTTCTTAGCGAGGACAGGGCCTCACCTGTCTCACTACATCACTGAGCCAGCTCAACATTTATAGCTCAGATTTTTTCCTAACCGTTGTACGAATTTCCCATTGCCAAGTTACGCATTTTAGAAAAGCCAAGTTTAGTTTAAGGAGGCATTCAGGACAGTAAAGGCAGATACCATCTAGTACTACATCATCGACTTGACGTGGGAATATTACTGTTGGCTAGCGGACATGAAACCAAAATATTTACGAATCAAATGGGCAGCCATATCCCTGATTGAGAATCATGGAACGACAGATCCTGGACTGCCTAGAACAACACGGCTTTCTGGATTCCACATGTCCTCTGGCTTGTCTTATTTTGGCATTGAATTCCCCACTGAAATAAAAACAGAGGAAATCTGTTCAGTGTTGTTTAACGCTGACTGACAGCTCTGCAGACCCTTCCAAGATTTCGCAAAGGGGGCGAATATTTTTATCCGTCTCGTCTCATGCAAGTAATTATCGGAGAAGAACTGGATATTGGGGGGGGTGGGCGGGCGGGGGGAGTATTTCGAGCAAATACAGCCCTCGCCGCTATACAGCACGATGGTGTTAATACAGTTTACCTGCTGTTTGAGGTGGCCAATAAAACCATAGGTTGTTTCAAACAGAGAGCGAGAAAGAAAGCTATAGAGATTCAGATAGATAGATAGATAGATAGATGGATAGATAGAGAGATAGATAGCTAGATGGATGGATAGATAGATAGATAGATGCATAGAGAGATAGAGATGGATAGATAGATAGAGAGATAGATGGATAGATAGATTGATAGATAGCATTTATATAGCGCCTTACACGACCTCAGTAAATCAAGTACTTTTTAGGTGTAGTCTCTGTTGGAATGTAGGAAACGCAGCAGCCAATTTGCGCACAGCAAGATCCCACAAACAGAAATGTGATAAATGACCAGATCATCTGTTTTTTAGTGATGTTGGTTGAGGGATAAATATTGGCCCCAGGACACCGGAGAGAACTCCCCCCTGCTCTTCTTCAAAATAGTGGCCTTGGGATTTTTTTTTACCTGAGAGGGGCAGACGGGGCCCTCGGTTTAACGTCTCATCCGAGAGACGGCACCCCCGACTGTGCAGCGCTCCCTCAGTACTGACCCTCCGACAGTGCGGCGCTCCCTCAGTACTGACCCTCCGACAGTGCGGCGCTCCCTCAGAACTGACCCTCCGACAGTGCGGCGCTCCCTCAGCACTGACCCTCCGACAGTGCGGCGCTCCCTCAGCACTGACCCTCCGACAGTGCGGCGCTCCCTCAGCACTGACCCTCCGACAGTGCGGCGCGCTCCCTCAGCACTGACCCTCCGACAGTGCGGCGCTCCCTCAGCACTGACCCTCCGACAGTGCGGCGCTCCCTCAGCACTGACCCTCCGACAGTGCGGCGCTCCCTCAGCACTGACCCTCCGACAGTGCGGCGCTCCCTCAGCACTGACCCTCCGACAGTGCGGCGCTCCCTCAGCACTGACCCTCCGACAGTGCGGCGCTCCCTCAGCACTGACCCTCCGACAGTGCGGCGCTCCCTCAGCACTGACCCTCCGACAGTGCGGCGCTCCCTCAGCACTGACCCTCCGACAGTGCGGCGCTCCCTCAGCACTGACCCTCCGACAGTGCGGCGCTCCCTCAATACTGGCACTGGGGGAGTGTCGGCCTGGATTATGGGGCTCGAGTCTCTGGAGTGGGGGCTCGAACCCATAGGGCTGATTAACCGACTCAAGTGTAAGTAGCTTTGGTATCGCACCTTAACTAGGTTCAAAGAGCTTCTCGAACAGCTGCTGGAAGACATGAGTGTGCCCGAAATCAGTGGGGGAGCAGGTGGAGGCCATTCAGCCCCTCGAGCCTGTTCCTCCATCCAGTCAGATCATGGCTGATCTGTATCTCAACTCCATCAACCCGCCTTGGTTCTGTAACCCTTAATCCCCTCACCCAACAAAAATCGATCAATCTCAGTTTTGACATTTTCAATTGACCCCCATCCTCAACAGCTTTTTGGGGAGAGAGTTCCAGATTTCCACTCCCCTTTGTGTGAAGAAGTGCTTCCCGACATCACCCCTGAACGGCCTGGCTCTAATTTTAAGGTTATGCCCCCTTGTTCTGGACTCCCCCCACCAGAGGAAATAGTTTCTCTCAATCGACCCTCTCGAATCCAATTAACATTTTAAACGCCTCAATCAGATTCCCACTCAATCTCCTAAACTCAACACAGCCCGGTAATTAATATTAAATATTTTCAGCCCAACTGACAAAGATCTTAACCTCCTCCAGCCCCTACGACTCTCCGAGATCTCTGCGCTCCTCCAATTCTGGCCTCTTGCGCATCCCCCGATTTCCATCGCTCCACCATTGGCGGCCGTGCCTTCAGCTGCCTGGGCCCTGAGCTCTGGAATTCCCTCCCTAAACCTCTCCGCCTCTCTCTCTCCTCCTTTAAGACTCTCCTTAAAACCAACCTCTTTGACCAAGCTTTTGGTCACCTGTCCTAATATCTCCTTATGTGGCTCGGTGTCAAATTTTGTCTGATTTACGCTCCTGTGAAGCGCCTTGGGACGTTTTACTACGTTAAAGGCGCTATATAAATGCAAGTTGTTGGTTTTTTTTATTCGTTCGTGGGATGTGGACGTCATTGTTTTAGCCTGTGTTGGGTTTTTGCAACTTTGCATAGTAGATGGAGGAGGCCATTCAGCCTATCCCATCAATGCTAGCTCTTTGACTGGAGCCACCTACTCTGATCCCATCTCCCTACCCGCTCCCTGTATTCTTTAATATTCTACCTTTTCAAATCCTATCTGACTCCCTGTTAAATGAATTTATAATCTTTTCCTCACTCATGACTCAGTGAGTCTCTCTCTCTCTCTCTCTCTCTCGTATCTGAGTCGGAAGGTCATGGGTTCGAGCCCCTACTCCAGAGACTCGAGCCCCGTAATCCAGGCCGACACTCCCCGGTGGCCAGTTACTGAGGGAGCCGTCGCACAGTCGGGAGGTGCCGTCCTTCGGACGAGACGCTAAATCGAGGCCACGCCCCCCCTCAGGTGGGCATTGAAAGATCCCACAGGCCGCTATTTCGAAGAAGAGCAGGGGGGGGGAGTTCTCCTCGGTGTCCTGGGGCCGATGTTTATCCCTCAACAAACACCACTTAAAGAAAAACAGATGATCTGCTCACTGTCACATCGCTGTTTGTGGGATCTTGCTGTGCGCAAATTGGCTGCCGCGTTTCCTACATTACAACAGTGACCACACTTCAAAAAGTACTTCATTGGCTGTAAAGCGCTTTGGGACGTCCTGAGGTTGTGAAAGGCGCTATATAAATGCAAGTCTGTCTTTCCAATAGCCAGTTGTATAAAGTGTTCCGTGTTCCAATAACCCTCTTTATGAAAAGATTTATTTTAATTACGTTGTTCCAACTTTAATCTTCTGTCTCTAGCTCCCTTGTCACTGATTCATAACCAGTGGAAATCTCTCACTGTTTACACACGCTCTTCCCCTTCAGATCCTGGATGAAATTGAAAGGATTATTTTTACAGTTTAATTTCCGATAGAAAAGATCTTAGGACGCGATGGCTCTGAGTCACAACCGGGGAGTGAAAATAGCAAGGAAAACATGATCTGGCCGTCACACCCGGGGCAGCAGGTCACAGGGTCAGGGTGCGAAGGGCAGGGTTAAAGCAGACGCCACAGAGGTTGATGGACAGCAGCACTGAAGTGAGGGAGAATTATACTCTGCACTCCCCCCACCCGATCCTCGCCTCTTGCCCATCTTCCA
>NC_090366.1:12774557-12832555 GCF_035084215.1 Heptranchias perlo | reverse complement strand
TGGCAGCGTAATAAACCCATCTCGATGAGATTGGAAGTCAAAAAGAATGGGAGCCGGCATAGTGAGAAAGAATGGAATTTGCATTTCTATAGCGCCTTTCACGACCTCAGGATGTCCCAAATCGCTTCACAGCCAATAAAGTACTTTTTTTGAATAGTGGTCACTGTTGTAATGTAGGAAATACCAATTTGCGCACAGCAAGATCCCACAAACAGCAATGTGATAAATGACCAGATCATCTGTTTTTTAGTGATGTTGGTTGAGGGATAAATATTGGCCCCAGGACACCGGGGAGAACTCCCCCCTGCTCTTCTTCCAACAGTGGCTGTGGGATCTTTTATGTCCACCTGAGAGGGGCAAATGGGGGGCCTCGGTTTAACGTCTCATCCGAAAGATGGCACCTCCGACAGTGCAGCACTCCTTCAGTACTGACCCTCCGAAAGCGCAACGCTCCCTCAGTACTGACCCTCCGACAGTGCGGCGCTCCCTCAGTACTGACCCTCCGACAGTGCGGCGCTCCCTCAGTACTGACCCTCCGACAGTGCGGCGCTCCCTCAGTACTGACCCTCCGACAGTGCGGCGCTCCCTCAGTACTGACCCTCCGACAGTGCGGCTCTCCCTCAGTACTGACCCTCCGACGGTGCGGCGCTCCCTCAGTACTGACCCTCCGACAGTGCAGCGCTCCCTCAGTACTGACCCTCCGACAGTGCAGCGCTCCTTCAGTACTGACCCACCGACAGTGCAGCACTCCCTCAGTACTGACCCTCCGACAGTGCAGTGCTCCCTCAGTACTGACCCTCCGACAGTGCGGCGCTCCCTCAGTACTGACCCACCGACAGTGCAGCACTCCCTCGGTACTGACCCTCCGACAGTGCAGCGCTCCTTCAGTACTGACCCTCCGACAGTGCAGCGCTCCTTCAGTACTGACCCTCCGACAGTGCAGCACTCCCTCAGTACTGACCCTCCGACAGTGCGGCGCTCCCTCAGTTCTGACCCTCCGACGGTGCGGCGCTCCCTCAGTACTGACCCTCCGACAGTGCAGCGCTCCCTCAGTACTGACCCTCCGACGGTGCGGCGCTCTCTCAGTACTGACCCTCCGACAGTGCAGCGCTCCCTCAGTACTGACCCACCGACAGTGCAGCGCTCCCTCAGTACCGACCCTCCGACGGTGCGGCGCTCCCTCAGTACTGACCCTCCGACAGTGCGGCGCTCCCTCAGTACTGACCCACCGACAGTGCAGCACTCCCTCAGTACTGACCCTCCGACAGTGCAGCGCTCCTTCAGTACTGACCCTCCGACAGTGCAGCACTCCCTCAGTACTGACCCTCCGACAGTGCAGCGCTCCCTCAGTACTGACCCTCCGACAGTGCGGCGCTCCCTCAGTAATGGGCACTGGGGAGCGGCGGGCTGGATTACGGGACTCAAGTCTCTGGAGTGGGGGCTCGAACCTCTGACCTTCTGACTCAGAGGCGAGAGAGAGAGACACACTGAGCAACTTGCAAGTCCAATTAATCATTAATTCCAAAAAATGACTCCAAAGCTGGAGGGGCTGGGACTCATTAGGCAATCAACTCTTGTCATTTGGAATACTTCGAAGTTTCTCTGAATGGAAATCCCATCATCACACTCACTGACTGCAAACACATCGCTGCTCGTCTGTTACGTCAAGTATCCATCTAGGGACTGTTCCCCTTGGTGAATCACCATCACTCACAATGGTTGTGCACTTCCTCGGGTTACAATTTAACATCTTGTGTAATGTATTTCCAGCGTTTCCTTTCAGCGTAAGCAAGGCTCAGTTGGTCTCTCTCTCTCGCCTCCGAGTCAGAAGGTCGTGGGTTCGAGCCCTCACTCCGGAGACTCGAGCCCCCCATAATCTCAGGCCCACACTCCCCGGTGCCCAGTACCGAGGGAGCGCCGCACTGTCGGAGGTGCCGTCTTTCGGATGAGACGTTAAACCGAGGCTCCCGTCTGCCCTCTCGGGCGGGCGCAGAAGCTCCCCATTCAACATTCAATTCATGACCTACTTCACCAAGAATCGGTTAGCTGTTTCTCCTGTCTCAATTTCTGTTTGTGGGATCTTGCTGTGCACAATTTGTCTCCATTACAAGGCGACTATACTTTAAAAAAAAGTAATTCATTGCCTGTAAAGCGCTTTGGGACGTCCTGAGGATGTGAAAGGTGCTATATAAATGTAAGTTCCTTCTATTTACTGTCATGTTATATTACTGACTATTTATAAAATACAGATCAATATAGAGATTACAAACGATGTATTCCTTTCCTTATCAAACAACAATCTGCATTTATATAGCGCCTTTAATGTAGTAAAATGTCCCAAGGCGCTTCACAGGAGCGATTATCAGACTAAATTTGACACCGAGCCCCATACGGAGATATTGGAACAGGTGGTCAAAGAGGTAGGTTTTAAGGAGCGTCTCAAAGGAGGAGGGAGAGAGGCGGAGAGGTTTAGGGAGGGAATTCCAAAGATTGAGTCCTAGACGGCTGAAGGCACGGCCGCCAACTGTGGGGGCGAAGGGAGTGAGGGGGCAGACAACAGGCTAGAGTTGGAGGGACGCAGAGTTCTCGGAGGTAATAGGGCTGGAGGTTACGGAGATGGGGGGGGGGGGGCCAGGCCGCAGAGGGTGGGGCTCGGCTGCGATGCCTGCGTGGCCCACCAGCCCACTGACGCTCACTATTTCAAGGCTCACTGCTTGAAACAAACGGGACGGTACCCCTAAAATGACTCGACCTATTTGCTCTTTCGAAGAGCCGGCAGGGGCAGGATGGGCCGAACGGCCTTTTTAGAAGCGCTATCGTTCTGCGGTATTTGTAAACAATTTTACAACACCAAGTTATAGTCCAGCAATTTTATTTTAAATTCACAAGCTTTCGGAGGCTTCCTCCTTCCTCAGGTAAATGTTCTGCGGTATGGCAGAGAGGGGAGAAAGTGCCAATTTCAGAGGTTGCCCATTTAACACCTCACCAGCATTAACCCCAAGCCCGGGCTGTGTTCGGATCACAAGAGTGATTGACGCTGCTTTATTTGCCTTTGGCAGGCAGTTCTGAATTTGTGCCAAGTTTGGCTCCTCCTTGGAGCTGGAAGCCAGACTGCATTTGTTCCGATTGCTGACCAGGGAACACGAGGCAGAAACTCCGGCCAGAAATAACCTAAAGAAGGACATTTTCCAACCCGCGGGAAAGGGGACGCGTACCACCGCTGGGCTGTTTCTGCAGAACCTTGGAGCCAAAAAAAAAGAGACGTGTTTCAGTTGTGAAAATGCTGGACTCGTTGGCACCTCAGAGGGGACGGTTCCCTTTACAGAGGGGAAAGGGGCGTGGTCAGAGAACTGCCCAGGAAATTCAGTAACTTGGCACGAAATTTGACCTTTTGGCCAAGATAAGATCCACGGGAGACTCGAGTGCAGTTTCAGCTAACATTCAGTCTTCCTGACCCAACAAGTCACCTCCCCTCCACTATAAAAAACCCAGGGTTTACTGTTCGAGCAACATTCACGATCCAACTAAAGAGTCAAGAAGCCAAGAATGGAGCTCCCCCTCGCTGCTCTCGCAGTTTCAGTCCTTCTGGGACAGGGTAAGTCTAAGGCACAACTGTTACTTATTACTGTCTGTGATGTGGTTAAAGAAATATCCTCCAAAAGTGTTTCCCCCCGCCTCGGTCAAAACGCCACAGAATCTGATAACGTTGCCTCGCCCAGTCGGTTAAAGTTAATCGAAGCCATTTCCTCTTAAACTCACACTTACTTAAATAAATCACGGTCTTTCCCTTTGGAAAATCTGGCTTGGAATTAAGAATAGGGGGAAGAAAAAGCATCTTCTAGAAGCTGGGAGCCTTTTGATTCACAAAAAAAAAACAATTTAGAGCAAAGCTTAATTTTGATCTTTTCAAATACTTTGTGTGCAGTAGAGGGACGCTTGCCCATGAGACTGCGAAAAGGCAGACTGCGTTTGCTACATTTTGCTTGCCAGATATTGAATTACATTAATAAATTATGTCAAACGTATTATAATAAAGTATTAAATTATAAATATTACATTGTATAAAATTGAATTAAATAAACTGCACTGCATTATATATCTATAATTATGAACATATAAAATATTGTCATATATAAAATGTCTAATCACCTATAATGAATATTAAATATTATAGTCAAACATTTAATTACCTATATTAGTGGGTTTTATTAAATTAGATATTTGTGTAATTGTGATAGTGGTCTTAAATTGGTATAAATATTGAATTATATATGTATTCAATTCATATTATTATTATTATCATTATTAGAAAGTAACGTTTTGGGATAGGATATATGAGTAATTCGGGACATGACATGTGTCGAGTGTAAGAGTCTCGGGAGGAACAGGTGACTTTAGACTTGTGGTTTAAACCAGTCATGAGGGGTTTCCCTCGCCTCCTGTCTGGTTCTGTTTTCGACTCATTGATAAAGATTGATTGGCCAACAATTCCATTGTTGTATCATGCGACCGACAGGAAAGAAAGTCAGACTTTGCATTTCTATAGCGCCTTTCACAACCTCAGGACGTCCCAAAGCGCTTTACAGCCAATGGAGTACTTTTTGAAGTGTAGTCACTGTAGGGAAACGCAGCAGCCAATTTGCGCACAGCAAGATCCCGCAAACAGCCAATGTGATAGTGACCAGATCGTCTGTTTTTTTAGTGATGTTGATTGAGGGATAAATATCGGGCCTGGGACATGGGGGAGAACTACCCCCCACCCTGCTCTTCTTCGAAATAGTGGCCGTGGGATCTTTTACGTCCCACCTGAGAGGGGCAGACGGGGGTCTCGGTCCGAAAGACAGACGGTAGAAGGCGAACTAGATGGTTTTTTTGTTGTCTGGAATATGTATTTGCCTAATAAATTGATATAAAGTATTAAATTCTTTAATATATGTCGACAGTATCGCCCTTATATGAATTGCATGCAGGGAATATTGGCTCAGTAATCCTTGGCAGTCCCTAGCACAGACTTTTTATAATTGTTTGTGCTCTCAATGAGCGCACTGGAGCGTCCATTTTAAAATTAAACAGGCTGGCAAATCTGTTTAAGATAGGGGCGGAGAGGAATTTTATGTGAATACGCCTTAAAAATAGCACACAGATGAATTTTGACCTCGTGGGGCAGTCACATTGTATATAAAAACCGTCTGTCTATTCCCTTGACCGTGGAACGCACTGTATATTATTGTGCTGGCCGCAACCCTGAGCCCTTCCCACCCTCTGAAACTCTTCGCTTCCCACCCCAGTATATCCAGACCTGTCCCTTTAAGGCCACGAGTTCTTATTGCTGTAAATACGCAGTAAGTAAGGCCAGTTATAGAATCATAGAGCCCAGAAGGAGGCCATTCGGCCCATCGTGCCTGTGCCGGCTCTTTGAAAGAGCGATCCAATTAGTCCCACTCCCCTCCCTGCTCTTTCCCCCGTAGCCCTGCAAATTTTTTCCCCTTCAAGTATTTATCCAATTCCCCTTTTGAAAGTTATTATTGAATCTGCTTCCACCGCCCTTTCAGGCAGCGCATTCCAGATCAGAACAACTCGCTGCGTAAAAAAAATTCACCTCTTTGGCTATATAGATATATATATACAAGCACAGCACTGCATGATATGTATATAATATAAAATGAGATGAAAAGATAGGTAGATAGATTAAAGGATTTGATCGGGTCGATAGAGAGAAACTATTTCCTCTGGTGGGGGGAGTCCAGAACAAGGGGGCAGAACCTTAAAATTAGAGCCAGGCCGTTCAGGGGTGATGTCGGGAAGCACTTCTTCACACAAAGGGGGGTGGGAATCTGGAACTCTCTCTCCCCCAAAAAGCTGTTGAGGCCGGGGGTCAATTGGAAATGTCAAAACTGAGATTGATCGATTTTTGTTGGGTGAGGGGATTAAGGATTACGGAACCAAGGCGGGTAGATGGAGTTGAGATACAGATCAGCCATGATCTAAATGAATGGCAGAACAGGCTCGAGGGGCTGAATGGCCTCCCCCTGTTCCTATGAGCAGGGTCACACACGGCCCATTCTCACGCTCACGCTGGGCCATAATTGCCCGCTTCACAATAACAATCTTGTATGTGTATCTATCCTGGGCCTGGACTGCAGTGTTTCAGTGGGTTTTTAAATAAGAATTAAAAATAATTTGAGTGAAAATGTGAGACTACTGAGAAAACATGATAAGAAATTTGCAAAAACACCAGGCTATATTTTTGTAGCTTTCATCTGTGAGGTTACTTGGCACTAGTTGGTGCCAAGACAGGGTCTTACCAGTAGGATTGGCATTCTTGCAATGATCAGTGCTCACCACAGCGTCTGTCTGATTTTGCTAAACAAATGTGACGTGATGCATTTTGAAAGTAAGAATGAGGAGAGGCAATATAAACTAAACAATTTTAAAGGGGGTGCAGGAACAGAGAGACCTGGGGGTGCATGTACACAAATCTTTGAAGGTGGCAGGACAAGTTGAGAAGGCTGTTAAAAAAGCATCCTGGGCTTTATTAATAGAGGCATAGAGTACAAAAGCAAGGGAGTTATACTAAACCCTTTATAAATCACTGGTTAGGCCTCAGCTGGAGTATTGTGTCCAATTCTGGGCACCGCACTTTAGGAAGGATGTCAAGGCCTTGGAGAGGGTGCGGAGGAGATTTACCAGAATGGTCCCAGGGATGAGGGACTTCAGTTATGCGGAGAGACTGGAGAAGCTGGGGTTGTTCTCCTCAGAGCAGAGAAGGTTAAGGGGAGATTTAATCGAGGTCTTCAAAATCATGAAGGTTTTCGATAGAGTAAATAAGGAGAAACTGTTTCCAGTGGCAGGAGGGTCGGTAACCAGAGGACACAGATTTAAGATAAATGGCAAAAGAACCAGAGGGGGAGATGAGGAGAATGTTTTTTTACGCAGCGAGTTGTTCTGATCTGGAATGCGCTGCCTGAAAGGGCAGTGGAAGCAGATTCAATAATAACTTTCAAAAGGGGAATTGGATAAATACTTGAAAAGGAAAAATTTGCAGGGCTACGGGGGGAAAGAGCAGGTGGGGGGGAGTGGGACTAATTGGCACAAGCACGATGGGCCGAACGGCCTCCTTCTGTGCTGTATCACTCTGTGATCTGGGAACGGGCCAGCTCATTGTAGCAGAGGTTGTGGGTTTCAGTTGAATGAACAGGATTTAAGACTCATTATCCGCATAATCGATCTGTTGAACTATTTGAAGGGCACGGAGTTGTTCTTGCCAATGTACTTCCCTTAAAACCAGATGAGTTGGTCATTTATTGCTCTTGCACGATGTCAGCCACTTTCACCATTTAATAATGGCAAAATCATTAACTGTGTGAAACACTTGAGACATTCCAACACAATAAGGTGATGTCACCTTTCTCTCAAGGGGGCTGGAATACAATGGGGAGGCAGTTACAGTTAGACCCCCATCTGGAGATACTGCGTTCAGTTCTGGGCACCGCACCTCAGGAAGGAGATATTGGCCTTGGAGGGGGTGCAGCGCAGATTCACCAGAATGATAGCGGGGCTAAAAGGGTTAAATTACGAGGACAGGTTGCACAGACTGGGCTTGTATTCCCTCGAGTGCAGAAGATTAAGGGGTGATCTAATCGAGGGGTTTAAGATGATTAAAGCATTCGATAGGGTCGATAGAGAGAAACTATTTCCTCTGGTGGGAGAGTCCAGAACAAGGGGGCAGAACCTTAAAATTAGAGCCAGGCCGTTCAGGGGTGATGTCGGGAAGCACTTCCTCACACAAAGGGGAAGTGGGAATCTGGAACTCTCTCCCCCCAAAAAGGGTGTGGATGCTGAGGGACAGTTGGAGCTTTCGAGACTGAGATGGATGGATTTTTGTCAGGTGAGGGTATCGAGGGATGTGGAGCAAAGGCAGGTCGATGGAGTTGAGGTGCAGGTCAGCCGTGATCTGATAGAATGGCGGAGCAGGCTCGAGGGGCTGAATGGCCTCCTCCTGTTCCTGTGTAACTGGTTCGAGGGGCTGAATGGCCTCCTCGGGTTTTAATGTTCTTATGTTCTACTTTGCGAGCACAGCAGGATTTTATACTCTGTGTATTGCTCTGTTTCAGCTCACACACTGAAGTGTTACCGTTGCTCGGGTTCCAAGTGTGACTCAACACAAAGTGCCCAGATCTGCGAAGGAGCAGACATGTGTCAGACACAATTGGACTGGCAACTTTCTGGTAAGCTTGCAACGCACATCTCGGTGGACAGACTTCTTGCCTAAACACAGCCCGGGGAGGGTTACCGGCCCGCTCAGGCTTGGCTCAGTAGGTCTCTCTCTCTCTCTCTCTCTCTCTTGCCTCTGAATCAGAAGGTCGTGGGTTCGAGACCCCACTCCGGAGACTCGAGCCCCGTAATCCAGGCCGACACTCCCAGTGCCAGCACTGAGGGGGTGCTGCACTGTCAGAGGAGCCTTCTTTCTAAAACAACAGCAACTTGCATTTATATAGCACTTTAAATAGTTTCTCTTAGGCTTAACCGGACAAGAATGAACACCAAGAAGGGGGTATTAGGAGAGGTTAAAAAAGGGCCTGAAGAAAGAACAAGGCCGAGCCTGGGGAGTATAGTGACGGACCGACTGGCTTCTGCTAATGGAGCCCGGGGGGGGGGGCAAGGAGCCGGGCGATATTGGGGTGTCCGTGCACCTCGAGGCCTCGGAGGGAAATCGAGGATAATGTTCGTGAAGTCGGTCCATTGCTGAATGTGTAGTTAGCTTTAAAACAATATCCAGCACACTCACACAGGAACAGAAGGAGGCCATTCAGCCCCTCGAGCCTGTTGCGCAGGGACAGGAGGAGGCCATTCAGCCCCTCGAGCCTGTTACGGCAGGGACAGGAGGAGGCCATTCAGCCCCTCGAGCCTGTTACGGCAGGGACAGGAGGAGGCCATTCAGCCCCCTCGAGCCTGTTACGCAGGGACAGGAGGAGGCCATTCAGCCCCTCGAGCCTGTTACGCAGGGACAGGAGGAGGCCATTCAGCCCCTCGAGCCTGTTACGGCAGGGACAGGAGGAGGCCATTCAGCCCCTCGAGCCTGTTACGCAGGGACAGGAGGAGGCCATTCAGCCCCTCAAGCCTGTTACGCAGGGACAGGAGGAGGCCATTCAGCCCCTCGAGCCTGTTACGCAGGGACAGGAGGAGGCCATTCAGCCCCTCGAGCCTGTTCTGCCATTCAATTAGGTCATGGCATCTTAACTCTATTTTCCCGCCTTTGCTCCGTGTCCCTCGATACCCTCACCCGACAAAAATCTATCGTTCTCAGTCCTGAAAAGTCCAATTGACACCCCCCCCGGCCTCAACAGCTTTTTGGGGGGAGAGTTTTCCAGATTTCCACTCCCCTTTGTGGAGGGGAAGTTCACCCGGGTGTCTGCTCCTGATGGCCACCCAGTGACTCCTGCCTGCGAGTGTGTGCGTGAGTGTGTAGATGTGGCTATCTACTTTGGGTGAGGTCATGATCGGGCTCAGCTGTGATGCACCCCGTGGTGGAACAGCCCGCTGACACTCACTGACAAGAGTGAAGAATGGGCACTGGTGCGAGGTAAGAGGAAGGGGGGGGCGGTCACCAGCTATGGAGCTGTACCCCCAGACTGTGAGCATTGATGTGTGATTCTGAGCCCCCCTTGGCCCAGGCTCCAGTAATGATGGTTAGATTTATTATACGCTGTGATGGTTTCTCCCCTTCTCCCAGGTAATGTCCCGTCGGAAAAAGTAACGAAATCGTGCAGCACTTCCCAGACCTGTACCAATATCAGTCTCAACCTGGGCTCCATTATTCGTAAAATCAGCTGCTGCAACGAGGATCTGTGTAACTCCGGCCCATCCGTAGGTAATGTGACCTCCGACCGTCCACCCCTCTGTCCGTCCACCCCTCCTCCCGTCCACCCCTCCTCCCGTCCACCCCTCCTCCCGTCCACCCCTCCTCCCGTCCACCCCTCTGTCCGTCCACCCCTCCTCCCGTCCACCCCTCCTCCCGTCCACCCCTCCTCCCGTCCACCCCTCTGTCCGTCCACCCCTCCTCCCGTCCACCCCTCCTCCCGTCCACCCCTCCTCCCGTCCACCCCTCCTCCCGTCCACCCCTCCTCCCGTCCACCCCTCCGACCGTCCACCCCTCCTCCCGTCCACCCCTCCGTCTCTGTAATTCTTTCTCTTTCTCTCTCTCTTTTTCTTTCTCTCTCTCTCTTTATCTTTTTCTCTCTCTTTCTTTCTCTCTCTTTCTTTCTCTCTCTTTCTTTCTCTCTCTCTCTTTTTCTCTCTCTCCCTTTTTCTTTCTCTCTTTTTCTTTCTCTCTCACTTTCTCTTTCTTTTTCTTTCTCTCTTTTTCTTTCTCTCTTTTTCTTTCTCTCTCTCTCGCTCTCTTTCTTTCTCTCTCTCGCTCTCTTTCTTTCTCTCTCTCTCTCTCTCTCTCTTTGTCTATCTATCGATCTTGATTTGTATTTTTGCCTCTGATTATCTCTACTCTCCCATAGTTGCTGAGTCCTCCTCTGGGAACACAGATCCACAGGCACCGACCTTCCCTCCATTGCCTCAACCGTGACTATGATTCATGACTGAGTCTTGGCGATGAGTCGGAGGTGGGGGGGGGGGGGGGGGGAGGGCAGGCTATTCAACCTTGGGGGGCAACACAACCTAGCTTGACCCTAATCTCGATTGGGATGACTTTTGGGGGTGAGGGGGGGGGGGGCTACAGAATCCTGGGGGGAGAAAACAGTCAGCCAGGATTCCAGTAACTCCCCGGTGGAAAGTGGATTGAGATTGAGATGCCCCCCGTGGTCGAATAGCTGGCCGAGAGTCGCACGCGAACCGGCGCCCCCCCCCCCCGGCAGGGGAGGAGGGCCACTAAACGTTTGGCGAGGGAGGGGATTATCGGTCAGTCGCAGTTGCCATGTAATGACCTGTTGTTCTTTTGTTCTCAGACGAGGACGGAAAGACAGCCACGATGCATGAATGTTATGGCTGCCTGACAATGTTGAACGACTTTAAATGCAACAGGACCGGTCGTATAAAGTGCACCGACAGTCAGACCAAGTGCGGAAGGCTCCAAACTGTCTTCTCTCAACGTACGTTCCAAAATCTCTGCCGCTTCTGAGCGTCCCCACAACCGCTTGCATTTATATAGCGTCTTCGGTGTCCCCAAGCCACTTCACCCGGGGCGTTAGTATTCAAAATTTGACACCGAGCCACATAAGGAGATATTAGGACAGGCGACCAAAAGGTTTTAAGAAGCGTCTTAAAGAGACGGAGAGGTTTAGGGAGGGAAATTCCAGAGCTTGGGTCCCAGGCAGCTGAAGGCACGGCCGCCAATGGTGGAGCGATGGGAATCGGGGGATGCGCAAGAGGCCAGAATTGGGGGAGCGCAGAGATCTCGGAGGGTTGTAGGGGCTGGAGGAGGTTACAGAGATAGGGAGGGGCGAGGACATGGAGGGATTTGAACAGGAGGATGAGAATTTTAAAATCGAGGCGTTCCCGGACCGGGAGCCAATGGAGGTCAGAGAGCGCAGGGGGGTGATGGGTGAACGGGACTCGGTGCGAGTTAGGATATGCCTCATTTAGAGAGTGTGCAGCTGCAGAGAATCCCCAATGGGGAGGGGTCCTCCATTTGTTACGGAAAGAAGGAGGGTGGGCGATGATCTGAATTGTCAGCAGTGGGTTGTGCTGTCTCTCGTCTCTGAGTCAGAAAGTCGTGGGTTCGAGCCCCCACTCCAGAGACTCGAGCCCCGTAATCCAGGCTGACACTCCCCAGTGCCCAGTACTGAGGGAGCGCCGCACTGTCGGAGGGTCAGTACTGAGGGAGCGCCGCACTGTCGGAGGGTCAGTACTGAGGGAGCGCCGCACTGTCGGAGGGTCAGTACTGAGGGAGCGCCGCACTGTCGGAGGGTCAGTACTGAGGGAGCGCCGCACTGTCGGAGGGTCAGTACTGAGGGAGCGCCGCACTGTCGGAGGGTCAGTACTGAGGGAGCGCCGCACTGTCGGAGGGTCAGTACTGAGGGAGCGCCGCACTGTCGGAGGTGCCGTCCTTCAGATAAGACTTTAAACCGAGGCCCCGTCTGCCCTTAAGGGTCGATGTTAAAGATCCCACGGTCACTATTTGAAGAAGAGCAGGGGGGAGTTCTCCCCGGTGTCCTGGGGCCAATATTTATCCCTCAACCAATATCACTAAAACAGATTATCTGGTCATTTATCTCATTGCTGTTTGTGGGATCTTGCTGTGCGCAGATCGGCTGCCGCGTTTCCTACGTTACAACAGTGACTACACTTCAAAAAGTACTTCATTGGCTGTAAAGCGCTTTGGGACGTCCTGAGGTCGTGAAAGGCGCTATAGAAATGCAAGTTCTTTCTTAGCTGATCCCAGCCAGGTGATATATCAGGCTTCAAGGCGAGGGAAGGACGGGACCCTCATACCACGTATTATTCTGCTGCTGAGGCGGCACTGTGGTTAAACCAGCCTGCCTCTTTAAAAGTCGACCTGCTGTAAATCGAGGCGTTAGGTCAACTAGAGTTTAATTGCCGTCGGGGGGCGGGTGGGGTGGGGGGCAGAGTGCAGATTGGCGGTGACTTGCAAATTTCCGTCTCCTGGTCAGATGGAGCCAGAGGCAAATAACTGGCTTTCTTTTTTTTTTCCAATTTGCCATCCAGTGGTGTGACGCCCGTGGTGTGACGCCCGTGGTGTGACGCCAGTGGTGTGACGCCCGTGGTGTGACGCCAGAGGTGTGACGCCCGTGGTGTGACGCCAGTGGTGTGACGCCCGTGGTGTGACGCCAGTGGTGTGACGCCCGTGGTGTGACGCCAGAGGTGTGACGGCCGTGGTGTGACGCCCGTGGTGTGACGCCAGAGGTGTGACGCCCGTGGTGTGACGCCAGAGGTGTGACGCCCGTGGTGTGACGCCAGTGGTGTGACGCCCGTGGTGTGACACCCGTGGTGTGACGGCCGTGGTGTGACGGCCCGTGGTGTGACGCCAGTGGTGTGACGCCCGTGGTGTGACACCCGTGGTGTGACGCCAGTGGTGTGACGCCCGTGGTGTGACGGCCGTGGTGTGACGCCCGTGGTGTGACGGCCGTGGCGTGACGGCCGTGGCGTGACGCCCCGTGGTGTGACGCCCGTGGTGTGACGCCAGTGGTGTGACGCCCGTGGTGTGACGGCCGTGGTGTGACGCCCGTGGTGTGACGGCCGTGGTGTGACGGCCGTGGTGTGACGCCCCGTGGTGTGACGCCCGTGGTGTGACGCCAGTGGTGTGACGCCCGTGGTGTGACGCCCGTGTTGTGACGCCAGTGGTGTGACGGCCGTGGTGTGACGCCAGTGGTGTGACGGCCGTGTTGTGACGCCAGTGGTGTGACGCCCGTGGTGTGACGCCAGAGGTGTGACGGCCGTGGTGTGACGCCAGTGGTGTGACGCCAGTGGTGTGACGCCAGAGGTGTGACGGCCGTGGTGTGACGCCCGTGGTGTGACGCCAGAGGTGTGACGGCCGTGGTGTGACGCCAGAGGTGTGACGGCCGTGGTGTGACGCCCGTGTTGTGACGCCAGTGGTGTGACGCCCGTGGTGTGACGCCAGTGGTGTGACGCCAGAGGTGTGACGGCCGTGGTGTGACGCCCGTGGTGTGACGCCAGAGGTGTGACGGCCGTGGTGTGACGCCAGAGGTGTGACGGCCGTGGTGTGACGCCCGTGTTGTGACGCCAGTGGTGTGACGCCCGTGGTGTGACGCCCGTGGTGTGACGCCCGTAACCCAATGGATGCATATTAGATGCAAGTCTTTATATATATATATAGATATTATAAACCCAGACTTGATGGGAACTTTAACTCTCTCCAACTGTAAATGGAAACGGCTCCAACACCAAGCTCACCATCTCCAGGAGACGAGGGAGGGAGTTTCGGAGAAGTGAAAATAAAAAAAAAAGAGTTAAATAATATTTCAGCTTCTCGTTCTTTTTCCCAGCTGGCCGCAATATAAGTCTAGACTTCCAAGGATGTCTGTCGGAAAGTGTCTGTCAACTGAACTCTACGGCAATCATCTTCGAGGTGGAAATCGGAAAGTCCTTCGAGTGCTGTAGCGGGAATCTGTGTAACCGAGGGCCCAGGCCTGGGACAGGCTCTCTGTGTCTGATCTTCCTCTGTTTCTATCTCCTCGCTACCAACAGCAAGTGACGCATTGTTATGAGCGGGGGGGGCCGGTGATTGTATATTTATATATATATATATTTATAGGTTGTTCCAATATTATTTATTAAGACGTATTGCTGGCTTTAGCGATTTAAACGTTGTGTTAATCACAGGAAAGACTGGAGATAAGAATTTACAATGGAAATATAAAAAGGGTAGAATGTATGAAGTTAAGATGAGGACTGAATTACTGGTCTAATTATCACCCACTCTCTGACCCCCCCCCACTTCACCCTTGACCCCCATAATCCAGGCCGACACTCCCCGGCGCCCAGTATTGAGGGAGCGCCGCACTGCCGGAGGTGCCGTCTTTCGGATGAGACGTTAAACCGAGGCCCCCCCTGTCTGCCCCCCTCTCGGGTGGACGTAAAAACCCCCACAGCCACTTGTTTCGAAAAAGAGCAGGGGGGAGTTCTCCCCGGTGTCCTGGGGCCAATATTTATCCCTCAACCAACATCACTACAAATAACATTATCCGGTCATTTATCACATTGCTGTTTGTGGGATCTTGCTGTGCGCAAATTGGCTGCCGCGTTTCCTACATCACAACAGTGACCGCACTTCAAAAATTACTTCATTGGCTGTAAAGCGCTTTGGGACGTCCTGAGGTCATGAAAGGCGCTATATAAATGCAGAACTTTCTTCCATGTGCAAAGCCAGGGGAGGTCAATTAACATCTTATATTTATTAACTGGCCCAGGAGGTTTATACGTTGATGGAAAAAGAGCTACTCTATTTAAAAATATCATCTGTACGTAAATCTGTTTCAATTTGTGTGTCATTGTATTTGCGTTGTGATCTTCGCTATTTGGCATAACTCGTTGTACATTGTAAATATTCAGAGAATAAATATCTATATTATATCGAAGGTCTTGTCTGCCCGCACACACTTTCTGTCCTGGAGACTTAACTTCCACCTGTCGCGATTTTCTTTTCTACGATGCTTTTATGTCAAGACGTCCACATTTGCCCCTCTGCAATGGGCTGCTGTGATTCAGGCCTCCAGCCAGGGAGTGGAGCTGTGGCCGTGCCTTTGCCCGTCTCCCAGCCGCTCGGTTATGGCGACCACTCCCTGTCCCTGTCCTCCGTCCTGCTGCACTCTCGTCCTCCTGAACTTCCTTCAAGTTTCCAACTAAATATTTTTGTGACTGATTTTTTTTTTTAAATGTTGTGCGGTTATATTTGACTCCATTTTAATTTGGATCTCCGATCTTTTCCTGCGCCCCCCCCTCCCTCTCGCACCGTGAGCAATGCCAGGGGGGGGTTACCTACTAGCAATAAAATCATTTTAAAGGATTTGCGTAGAGCCGAGGGACTTTTGTTCTCCGGACCCAATAGCTAGCTTTATAGTTGAGATATTATAATTGCAATGTCTCACAGCAATTGACACAATGACTGAATTACAAGATGATGTTACTGTTACTGTCTAGGCAAATGACACAGTCATTCCAGGTCAGCAAGGTCCCACAAACAGCACTGAGGTGAAGGACCAGTTAATCAGTTTTTTAATGATGTTGGTTGAGGGATGAATCTTGGTCCAAGACACCGGGTAGAACATCCCCCCGCCCTCCCCCTCTGCTCTTCTTCCAATAGTGGGATCATTAACATCAGACGGGGCCTCAGTTTAACGACCCGTCCCAGACAGGGGAGCGACCGCCTTCTCTTGTAGATCTCGATTTGAACCCGTTATCCAGGCAGATTAATCCAGTCTCATCCCACTTTCCTGCTCTTGGTCCGTAGCCCTGCAGGTTACAGCACTTCAAATGCACATCCAAGTACTTTTTAAATGAGCCGAGGGTTTCTGTCTCTCCCACCCTCTCAGGCAGTGAGTTCCAGACCCCCTCTGGGTGAAAAAATGTCTCCTCAGCTCCCCCCCCCACCATAATCCTTCGACCAATTACTTTAAATCTACGCCCTCTGGTTGCTGACCCCTCTGCTGTGGGAAATAGGGCCTCCCTCTCCTGGGGAATTTCCTGTGGCACTGTCGGCCAGTAATGCCTCCAGAGGAGAAAGAAACTAGCAAGGGCCAAAGGAGAGTCGTCCCAGACGTGTTCGGAAGTCTCGCGATCACCCGGACTGCTCAGTAACGAGGTTTGACAGTAAACGGTGAGTGGGCAGTCGTCCTGAGTCAGTCTGGCTGACTGGCTGCGGGAGGCACACGAAGGTATTTGGTTACGTCAGCGTTTGACCTGCTGAGTGCGATCCCTGGTGCCTCAAGCCAGCTGTTGCCCAGTGTCAGCACCGCCCCGTTAATCCAGCACTCGGGACTTGGCCGCGCTCCTGTATTTGCTCAGGGAATCGCTGCCTTCTTAAAGGGACAAGGGCCTTAGTGTCCGACTGATGTTTGGTATGAATCTCCAGTGAGCGACACAGCGAATTCCTCGCCTCCTGCATGTGAGATATCTTTAATTCACGGAACTACAAGCAGGGCAGACTTAAAAATAGACATTTAGAACAATCCTGGCCATTAACAGGACATTTCAATCACACAAAGTCAAATCTGGATGGCTGACTGGTAATAGATGATTGTTTTATGGAACGATGCTGCCTCTGGTCAGGGTTGTTACAGGTAGAGGTCATTGCGGACGTGTTCAGGCCCCACGGTTCTGTATCGTACGCATGTCAGCCGTCTCTCAGTGGGCAGCACTCTCTCTCGCCTCTGATTCAGAAGGTCGTGGGTTCGAGCCCCCACTCCAGAGACTTGAGCACAGAAGTCAGGCTGACGCTCCCAGTGCCGGCACAGAGGGAGTGCTGCACTGTCGGAGGCTCCGTCTTTCGGACGAGTCGTCAAACCGTCTGCCCCTCTCGGTTGGACGTCAAAAAGCGACATGGGATTTTTTTTAAGAGCAGGGGAGAGTTCTCCCCGGTGTCCTGGGGCCAATATTTATCCCTCAACCAAACGTGACTAAAACAGATTCTCCGGTCGTTATCTCATTGCTGGTTGTGGGATCTTGCTGTGCGCAAATTGGCTGCCCTGTAAACAAAAGGGCATAGCCTTAAAATTAGAGCCAGGCCGTTCAGGGGTGATGTCGGTAAGCACTTCTTCACACAAAGTGGGAGTGGGAATCTGGAACTCTCTCTCCCCCCAAAAAGTCTGTTGAGGCCGGGGGTCAATTGAAAATTTCAAAACTGAGATTGAGTTTTGTTGGGTGAGGGGATTAAGGGTTACAGAAGCAAGGCGGGTAAATGGAGTTAAAATACAGATCAACCATGATCGAATTGAAGGGTGGGACAGGCTCGAGGGGCTGAACGGCCTCCTCCTGTTCCTTTGTATAACGTGCATTTAATACACACACAAAACGCAGAATTTGCTCCCCTCTGGCTGAGGAAAGCAACAGCCCCTGTGTCAGACTTGGTACCAAATCTGCTCCTTCCGGTTTTCTCCGAATATTTCACAAGGTGAGTTGCTTGAAATATGATTCCCCATTTTCCGGATCAGTGTGTTCCCAAAACATGTTGACTTAACGGTCTGTATTCCTGAATAAACTTTCTCACAGAGAAAACCAAACACCAGCTGCCAGCTCTTGGCTTTAGGTGAAACTTGATGGTTTACAAGCCTTGAGTGAGTGTCAGCCGTGACTCGTTGGCAGCATGCTCGCCTGTGAGTCAGAAGGTCGTGGGTTCGAGCCCCCACTCCAGAGACTTGAGCCCCCTAATCCAGGCCGACACTCCCAGCGCCAGGACGAATGGGACACTGCACCGTCTGAGTACACTTCAATCCCATATCTGACCACCCGCCTTTTATCCCCCCATCTCTGGAAACTCCTACGACCCTCCGAGATCTCTGCGCTCCTCCAATTCTGGCCTCTTGCGCATCCCCCGATTTTAATCGCTCCACCATTGGCGGCCGTGCCTTCAGCTGCCTGGGCCCCAAGCTCTGGAATTCCCTCTCTAAACCTCTCCTCCTTTTAAGACGCTCCTGAAAACCTACCTCTCCGACCAAGCTTTTGATCACCTGTCCTAATATCTCCTTATGTGGCTCGGTGTCAAATTTTGTCTGATAAATCGCTCCTTGGGACGTTTTATTACATTAAAAGGCGCTATATGAATGCAGGTTGTTGGTGAACACGCCCTGTGCATCGCCAGGGTGGGGAGATCAGCTAGTTCTAGACAGGGAGGACGGGCGGCAGTGCGAGCTGGTGGTGAGAGCCCGTCACTGCAGAGACTGATCTAAACAGGAGCAGTTTACAAGGACCAAAATTGAGTCGATGCAAAGCAAATATGTGCTGACTGATGCTGGGATACACATCAGTTCAAGCCTCCCAATACAGCACCCAAAGAGATCGTTCAATCAAGTGCAAACCTACACAGTGATGAGTGGCCGGCTATTCAACTACAGAGTCATCACAACCCTCGAAACCCGAACCCCGGAAGAAAGCTCCAAATAAACGCGCTCTTGGGCAGTTCAGGAACAGTCGGAGAGATTTCAAGTTGGATCTTTGCCCGTAATTTGGGGGCGGGGGTGTTGAATGAAAAATGTATCTGTCCCCTACCCACCCCAAACTGGATTTGCACCCTGGTGTCTAAATCCTCAGTATTACCCTATTGGACATGACCTGCTCAGTGATCTTTCAGGGACGTGGAACTGAACGAAGGCCCTTCCTCCCCACCAGTGACCATTCCCTCAAAATCATTGCAGGAGCAGAAACAAAGTATGAATGCCAGGCAGGGAGCAAATGGAAGGCCGGAGAGTCCAGCAACATTCCTTTATTTCAGCTGGGCTCAGGACAACACCACACAGTAAGATCCCATGATGAGATCAGAGCAGTTAAAATTCCGGCCCCTCCAATTGGAAGGATAGATCAGTGCCCATAGACCAGGCTCTTCCCGTTCCAACATTCAACAAACCAAGGCCTAAAGGATAGTTTCCTAAATCATTCCTTTTTATATTTAGCAACAATATATTAGGGAAATGTCAGTTTTAAATGTCCAATGGATCAAATCCCTTCCCATTCACTCCCAATGTACAGAATCCCAATGGATCAAACCCCTTCCCATTCACTCCCAATGTACAGAATCCCAATGGACCAAACCCCTTCCCATTCACTCCCATTGTACAGAATCCCAATGGACCAAACCCCTTCCCATTCACTCCCAATGTACAGAATCCCAATGGTCCAAACCCCTTCCCATTCACTCCCATTGTACAGAATCCCAATGGACCAAACCCCTTCCCATTCACTCCCAATGTACAGAATCCCAATGGACCAAACCCCTTCCCATTCACTCCCATTGTACAGAATCCCAAATGGACCAAACCCCTTCCCATTCACTCCCATTGTACAGAATCCCAATGGACCAAACCCCTTCCCATTCACTCCCATTGTACAGAATCCCAATGGACCAAACCCCTTCCCATTCACTCCCATTGTACAGAATCCCAAATGGACCAAACCCCTTCCCATTCACTCCCATTGTACAGAATCCCAATGGACCAAACCCCTTCCCATTCACTCCCAATGTACAGAATCCCAATGGACCAAACCCCTTCCCATTCACTCCCATTGTACAGAATCCCAATGGTCCAAACCCCTTCCCATTCACTCCCATTGTATAGAATCCCAATGGACCAAACCCCTTCCCATTCACTCCCAATGTACAGAATCCCAATGGACCAAACCCCAACTAAAAGGAACAATTCCATGAGGAAAAACGCAAAAGCCATTTCTCCCACTTCCCCCAAATAGAATTCTCCCAATGAATCATAGACGTCAACATAATTCCTGAGCTACAGTTGGATGATCTACGTTTTGTAACAGTCCAAAGAAGGGAAAAGTCTCATTTATATATAAACAAATGTACAATAATATAAAACAGTTACATTCACTCCTTCTACAGTGCGAGCACACCTCAATAGAGAAAGTTTCGCACCTCCAGTTACCCTCCTGCTCAAACTTGGCCTGGTTCTTATGTTGGACGGTTTCTCTCCCATTTCCCCTGCTTCCAATCTGCTTAAACTCTCACCGTTTCCGGCAAGAGTGGGGTTGCCAACCCTCCAGGATTGCTCCCCCCAACTAACGATTAATCTCCCCACCCCTCCCCCAGGGAGAAAAGTCACGGGGGGGGGGTGGGGGCATTAAAAAAGATTGTGTGTGTTTGACAGCGAATTAACTTCTGTTAATTCGCTGTCAAAATATCGGAGATCGGGGTTGGGAGAGGGGAATAAAATGGCCCTTTGGAAGAGTCTGCTCGCTTTCCGATTGGCCGCGGGGAAGGGGCCATGCAAGAACCGAGCTGGTGCGGAAGAGAGGGAGGGGAGGAAGGTGTCCCAGGATTCTCGCCAGGGGTGGGGGGGCGCGCGCAGGTCACACGATGAGTGTACCTCAGCAAATCGGTGCTCGAGGAGCTTGGCCAGTGAGTGCCAGTAGGGTATTGGTGCCCCCTGGCTGATTCTCCCAGTCGCCCCCAAGGGGCAGTGCTAAACATTTATTGGATTTCCAATGACCACTCTGGCCAAAAACAGCACAAGCAAGAGCGGGGGGGCGCGCGGGGGAGGGGGACCGCCCAGATTTTCCTACAACTCACAAACGCACTGGCCAGAGAAGCTACGGAGAACCAAAAGGCAAACCAGGCCAAAGATGGTGGGATAGGATTACCTTGTCTTTAGAACCATAAATATATTAAAATGTAACACATGGCTGTCGATCGCATAATTTACATTAAAATAAGGACAAAATGAGCCTTTTTTTAAAAAAAAAGAATCACTCCATCACACGCACATACACGACCCCATTAATAACTGCCCTCGTTACAGCTCTCACCTCAAGTTCAGTTTGCCTAGAATATCCCAATGGACCAGAAGGTGGAACTGGGATTATTGTACACACAATCCCCATCACTGTAGTGGACAAACCCGACCGTACCATCCACTTATCGCCATGGTTACATCCCCTGAACATCACTTAGATGCTTTTATGGAGGTAAACATACCACAGAGTCAAACACTCCCAGGGCAGGTACAGCACGGGGTTAGATACAGAGTAAAGCTCCCTCTACACTGTCCCATCAAACACTCCCAGGGCAGGTACAGGGTTAGATACAGAGTAAAGCTCCCTCTACACTGTCCCGTCAAACACTCCCAGGGCAGGTACAGGGTTAGATACAGAGTAAAGCTCCCTCTACACTGTCCCATCAAACACTCCCCGGGCAGGTACAGGGTTAGATACAGAGTAAAGCTCCCTCTACACTGTCCCATCAAACACTCCCAGGGCAGGTATAGGGTTAGATACAGAGTAAAGCTCCCTCTACACTGTCCCATCAAACACTCCCAGGGCAGGTACAGGGTTAGATACAGAGTAAAGCTCCCTCTACACTGTCCCATCAAACACTCCCAGGGCAGGTACAGGGTTAGATACAGAGTAAAGCTCCCTCTACACTGTCCCATCAAACACTCCCAGGGCAGGTACAGGGGGTTAGATACATAGTGAACTATGGGATGCTCTTAATTCTACCACTGGGTGCCTGAAATAGGAAAAGATTCAATTTCCAGCACCAACATCCCCCGTGTAAATTTGCACAAAATCCACCAAAAAAAAAACACAGCCCAACTCCCACCACCATCGAGAAGTCCACGGAGGCCTTAACAGCAAAAGTGCTCATTGGGCCTTCCCGATATTGGGGCTCTCTCTCTCCCCATTTGCCGCAAAGGGACAATGGAAACCAGTCGGTAAAAATAAAATCTTCAAAAGAAATTCACGAATAAACTGCAAACGAGTTTCCTCCGTTGATTCCCGCAACGATTTCCAGCAGGGTGGAACGCAAGCTGAGGAATCTGAGTGGCCCCATAATGCGTTGGACCAGGTTGAGAGAATGGTCTCAGTTGGACCAAATATCCGACCCACCGCCTGAATATTTGAGATCCAACGAAAGTGATCAGGTTGTATTTAAAGGCTGGCACATGAATGGAGAGTCAAATTCACCTCTTGCCCTGACCGTTTCAATTTAAGCTTTGCAGCCGCCATCTTGAGTGTACCAGCACTGGCTTTAAAAGTAGACGTCGACGGGGTTTTGTAGCTGCCATCTTGAGTGTACCAGCACTGATCCAGACTGTTGTGCAACAATGGCAGCCACCATCTTGAGTGTACCGGTGCTAACGTGCATCGGTGAGTCTGGAGCCACCATCTTCAGTGTACCAGCTCTAATATGAGTACCAGTGCCTCCGAAGCCACCATCTTGGGTGTACCAGCTCTAACATGAGTAGCAGTGCCTCCGAAGCCACCATCTTGTGAGTACCAGCTCTAATATGAGTACCAGTGCCTCCGAAGCCACCATCTTGGGTGTACCAGCTCTAACATGAGTAGCAGTGCCTCCGAAGCCACCATCTTGAGTGTACCAGCACCCAATTCACAGAGGCATCAGCCCTTGCACTCAAGAACTTCTAGAACCATCCGAATGGGGCCCAGATCTGGATTTATAAAACATGCGTCAAGTCTGGAAAAACTCACCATGGTAATTTGAGCTTCGTGTATTTTAAAAGCACACAAAATCGAGTTTCCTGTTTGAAAGCAGAAGAGGAACAATCTGAGGAGCTGACGAGGTTGTAATTTGAGTTGAGGTTGTATTGAGTTGGCATTGCGGGGGGGGCCAGGTGAGTTCAAAGTTCCAAGAACACCAATTTATTGCCCTTGAACCATCCTGGACGACAGAGGTTCCTTTAAAACTGACTGGTCCCCTCCACCGCAGTCAGAATCACTTCCATCCAGATCCTCAAAGCCACATCAGTCGGGGCTACCAAGTAGAAGAGGCGATCGTAGGTCTTCAAGCAGAACGTCAAAAGTGGGTTCGGACTCTGGATGGGGAGGGGACAAGAAACAGTGAGTGAAGCCAATTGGGTTTGTGTGCCCTGAACTAGGAGACGGTAACCAGGCCATATAGCAAATTTATTTAGAATAAACTGTACCCTTGTTAGAGGGTCTTCTTATGTACAATTGACTCAAAACAACAGCATTAAAATGTTAAAAGCAAAATACTGCAGGTGGGAATCTGAAATAAAAACAGAAAATGCCGGAAATACTCGGCAGCGTCTGCGGGGAGAGAGAAACAGTTAAACTTTCAGGCCGACGAGCTTTCGTCAGAACTGGAAGAAGTTGAAGATGAAACATTTTTTAAGCAAGGTCAGAGTCGGGGAAAATTGGGGGGGGGCTGGGGGAGGAAAGGGAAGAACGAAAAGGGAAGGTCCGCGATAAGGTCGGGGGGCAGGAGTGATTAAATGACAAGAGGGATGATGGTGCGAGACATGGGACAAGTGAAGAAACAAGAGATGGGGCTGGACGAGGCGTTAAAGGCAACAGCAGGACCATTACCAGCACCGGGCTCTACCAGAAAACGGGAGCAGTGGTTACGATCTGAAGTTATTGAAATCGGTGTCGAGTCCGGAAGGTTGTAAAGTGCCTAATTCGAAAGACGAGGTGCTGTTCCTCGAGCTTCTTTGGAGCAGAGTAAGAGGCCGAGGACAGAGAGGTCAGAGTGGGACGGGGAATTAAAATGGCAAGCGGCCGGCAGGTCAGGGGTCACACTTGCGGACTGAGCGGAGGGCGCTCGGCAAAGCGATCGGCCACTCTGCGTCTGGTCTCCCCGATGTAGAGGAGAGACCCCATCGTGAGCAGCGGATACTAAATTGAGAGAAGTACAAGTAAATCGCTGTTTCACCTGTTGAATGTTAGATATTTACAGACTTATTAAGTATAAACAAACACTTGATAGCCAGTATTGCAAAATTCTCATCCTCCTGTTCAAATCCTTCCGTGGCCTCCTCGTCCCCCCTCCCTATCTCTGTGTCACCTCCTCCAGCCCCTACGACCCTCCGAGATCTCTGCGCTCCCCCAATTCTGGCCCGATTTTAATCGCTCCACCATTGGCGGCCGTGCCTTCAGCCGCCTGGGCCCTGAGCTCTGGAATTCCCTCCCTAAACCTCTCCGCCTCTCTCTCTCCTCCTTTAAGACGCTCCTTAAAACCTACCTCTTCGACCGAGCTTTTGGTCACCTGTCCTGATATCTCCTTATGTGGCTCGGTGACAAATTTTTGTTTGGTTTTCACTCCTGTGAAGCCCCTCGGGACGTTTTACTACGTTAAAGGTGCTGTATTGTTCTTGTTATACATTCGACAAAAACCGTGCAGATTTTCGCTGGAGAATTCGAACACGGCACAGTTCTGAGCTCTGTACTTGATTGATCAGACCCTAAATCGAATTGTGTTTTAACAAGTTATTATTTCCCCTTGACCAGTGCAGCTCCTCCAAGTACCTCTCTCTCAGGCAAATGCTTAACTCCCAGGGGCCGCCTCTGCGGAATGAACGGAGAGGTTATCTGCCTGTCTGTGAGTCACTTCTGCCGAACTTACCGGCCAACTGACGCTCTGGAATCTCTCTGAATTAGGCTTTATTGTCTAAACTGACCATCGCTTTAAAGTCAATCTTAATCCAACGGTTCAGTGGCCGCTACATCTAAATTAATCTTACACGTATCGAAAATAAACCACGCCTGTCGTATGACTACACTTTAATTCTTCGAAACGGCCTTGAGTAATAGCGGTGGGAGCAGATTCAATAGTAACTTTCAAAAGGGGAATTGGATGAATAGTTGAAAAGGAAAAATTTGCAGGGCTACAGCAGGGGGGGAAAAGAGGGACTAATTGGGATAGCTCTTTCAAAGAGCCAGCACAGGCAGGATGGGCCAAATGGCCTCCTTCTGCGTTGCACCTACTGTGATTCCCTCTACCCGCTCTTCGTCCTCACTCGCGTTGACTCAGAGACTCAACGGGCCAACTCGGTCTTTCCCAGGACCGTTGAGCTCGTCCCTCCTTCCCTTCCCTTCCCGCCTCCAGGAAAATCCCAAATCTTGCCGTCTTCTAGCCCCCTCTCGATTTGCCTCCTCCAACCGTGCCCTCGCCCAACGCCCGGGCTGCCGAATTATCGTCGAAACGGACTCCCTCCCAATTAGGAAACAAAAAAGGACCAGAGCAGCCACAGCTTACCTTAGGGGCACTGCGTAAATGGTCAATGTAGACCTCCTCGATGGCCTGGAAGTAGATGACACCTTTGAGTTTCATCTCCTGCTTGTCTACAGATGGAAACCAAAGTCACTGTTGGCCATTACGACAACTTGCATTTATATAGCGCCTTTCACGTTATAAAACATCCCCGAGGCTCTTCACAGAAGCATAAATCAGACAAAATTTGGCACCGAGCCACATCAGGAGATATTAGGACAGGTGACCAAAAGCTTGGTCAAAGAGGTAGGTTTTAAGGAGCGTCTTAAAGGAGGAGAGAGAGAGACGGAGAGGTTTAGGGAGGGAATTCCAGAGCTCAGGGCCCAGGCAGCTGAAGGCACGGCCGCCAATGGTGGAGCGATGGGAATCGGGGGATGGACAAGAGGCCGGAATTGGAGGAGCGCAGAGATCTCGGAGGGTCGTAGGGGCTGGAGGAGGTTACAGAGATAGGGAGGGGGGGGGCGGGCGAGGAGGCCACGGAGGGGATTTGAACAGGAGGATGAGAATTTTAAAATCGAGGTGTTGTCAGACTGGGAGGTCAGCGAGCACCAGGGGGTGATGGGTGAACGGGACTCGGTGCGAGTTAGGATACGGGGGGGCAGCAGAGTTTTGGATGAGCTGGAGCTTACGGAGGGTGGGAGATGGGAGGCCGGTCAGGGAGAGCGCTGGAATAGTCGAGTCTGGAGGTAACAAAGGCAGGGATGAGGGTTTCAGCAGCAGACGGGGCGGAGGAATAGTTTGACATTGCAGAGTGAATGAGTCCAGATCCTACCCCTGGGTTGGGTTGTAGCAGCAGATTTCAAAACAGGACAAGTAGGGGCTTCAATATTCTTGGGTGTTTGGGGGAGTAGGAGGGGGGGAAAACTCAGCCAGGGTTCCGTCTCCTGGTTGGAATCCAGCAACTCCTGCGGGAAGGTGCGGGTGGACATCTGGCTGGGCTGCGATTACCCACAAGGTCGAATAACTCCATCTAAGTGGCGTCACCTCGGAGGCGTCAGCATAACTGGCCAGGGTCTCCTACCTCCATCTCTTCCCCCCCTCACCCCTCCTGCCGAAGCAGGGAGTCACTAGGGAACGGTCGGAGATTAAACATGTCGGGCGGAGACGAGGTCAGGCTCGAGTTGTGATGCCACTGTAGCGGAATAGCTAGTTGAGTGAGATTTCCGGGTAGGCAGCCATCACTTTTGGAATCGTGACCCAGGATAGACTTAACATCTTAAAAAAAAAGGGGCGGGCGGGGGAAAAGAGGAAACTCAACAGCCAATTTGTGCACAGCAAGATCCCACAAACAGCAATGTGATAAATGACCAGGTCATCTATGTTGCTTCATTGGTTGAGGGATAAACATTGGCCCCAGGACACCGGGGAGAACTCCCCCTGCTCTTCTTCGAAACAGCGGCCGTGGGATCTTTCACGTCCCAACTGAGAGGGGCAGACCGGGGGGGGCTCGGTTTAACGTCTCGTCCGAAAGACGGCACCTCCGACAGTGCGGCGCTCCCTCAGTACTGGCGCTGGGGGAGTGTCGGGCCTGGATTACGGGGCTCGAGTCTCCGGAGCGGGGGCTCGAACCCACGACCTTCTGACTCAGAGGCAAGAGAGAGAGAGAGAGAGAGAGAGAGACCCACAGAGCCAGGATGGTGGAACATTCTGGGTTGGTGTTGCCCCTCGACGCCCGGGCGTAGTCGGGGGCAGAGGTCGCTGGGGTCCGTACCTGCGAAGTACGCCAAACGCCGCTTGGCGCCATCGAACACAAACCATCTCTTCCTCCACGTCTTGATCCGGCCGCCCATTTTGGTGAGGTACCCGCGGCACACCTTGCCCGCCATTGCCAGGTGGCGGCAGCCCTCCACGCCGTGGCCGGAAGCTTCCACGTGGGAGCGCAGGTCAAAGGTCGGCTTGACGATCGGTGCCCGGCGAACGCAGAGGTTTTTCTGTGGAGAGAGAGAGATTGGTGAGAAAAACAAAATGGCCACTGGCCGCCCAAGAACACTCCGTGACCCCGCCCGTATCATTGGGATGAAATACGCCAGTCTCTTCCACCCTCCTTCCTTTTTGGGGGTGCGTGGGGGGGTTAGTTGGGGTACATTCCAGAGCTAGAGGTGACCCGTTCTTCATGCCTGGCTCCAGATGGCAATTTTTTTTTCTAAAACCAGGATATTCGACCACGGGGTGGGGAAAGGGAGAGCTTTTCGTGGCCCTGGCCCAAATCCTGATGCCCGCCCCCCCAACACGTACTTTCCAGCCGAGGGGAGCGGTCACTGGATAGTGTTCGTGAGCAGGAGCCCTGGACGATTTCCCCCCCATCCCTGGCACTGAGGCCAACTATAACACGTCTGCGGCCATGCTCACCGAGACCCACTAACTCAACACTTGGCGGGGGAGGCAGAGAAACTGTACAAATAAAAGAGGAATCACTCATATCTGATAAAACGATCCCCACAGAAAAGGTGACAGACTCCCTATTAACCAGTGATAATCTCTAACAGCATCGACTGGATATACTTTGCCCTTTCATTCCTGCAAGGTGCACAGACTGACTTCTTTAATTGTGTTATAATATTCTGGGGTTACGAGTTCAGTTGGTTTGTCAGAGACTGGTGTCAAGGGGGGAAAAATCTAGCCACTCAATTCAAATACAAACATCTTTTAGGATATGTGTATCAGAAACTGGTGTCGAGGGGGGGAAAATCAAGCCATTCAATTCAAATACAAACATCTTTTAGGATATGTGTATCAGAAACTGGTGTCGAGGGGGGGAAAAAAAATCAAGCCACTCAATTCAAATACAAACATCTTTTGGGATGTGAACAAAATGGGAGTTTATTACTAGTCTTTTTTAAAAAAAAATCTTGTTATTAATGCCAGTCATTTTTTTTACATTAATTCTCAGACTGTCTTTTCAAATGAGTGCCTCTCTCCTCCTTGAGAGGGTTACTTCTATCATAGTTATATAGAATTCGCAGCACAGAAACAGGCCATTCGGCCCAACTGGTCTATCCCGGTGTTTATGCTCCACACGAGCCTCCTCCCTCCCTACTTCATCTCACCCTCTCACCATATCCTTCGATTCCTTTCTCCCTCATGTGTTTATCCAGCTTCCCCTTAAATCCATCTACACTATTCACGTCAACTACTCCTTGTGGGAGCGAGTTCCACATTCTCACCACTCTCTGGGTAAAGAAGTTTCTCCTGAATTCCCGATTGGATTTATTAGTGACTATCTTATATTTATGGTCCTCTAGTTCTGGTCTCTCCCCACAAGTGAAACATCTTCTCTACGTCTACCCTATCGAAACCCTTTCATAATCTTAAAGACCTCTATCAGGTCACCCCTCAGCCTTCTCTTTTCTAGAGAAAGAGCCTGTTCAGCCTTTCCTGATAGTTATAACCTCTCAGTTCTGGTATCGTCCTGGTTAAGCACTGAAATTCCGATTAATTTATCATTATCTACCCCACGAATCTTAACTACTGTAAAAACACGCAATTTGCTTGTTCTTAAGAAATGGGTTTAGCAGCTCAAGAGTAAATTAACGTCTGCCGTAGTTTTAAGCTGTGCCTTCTTAAGACTAAGATTACACAAGGGCACGGGGGGGTACATCTAGTAGACGAACTAAACTGCAGTACATTCTCTTAATTCCCTTGGCGTTCCCTCGAGATAGTTGAGTGACCAGCAACACTATCTGGGGTTTAGGGGCTCATCGGAGACAAGCAAACTATCCAGAGTCACGATAGCCCAACGCCCAAAACGTACCTCATGCCGAACTGAGCATGCCGGGGTCTGGGGATCGGAAACCACAGACTCCCCATTCAACACCTTCTCTCCTCTCTGGGCCTCCTCCCGAGCTCTCCTCTGGGCCTCCTACAGGTAAACATGGTTTAAAAACAAACAGCGGCCAGTTCGGCGTCCCCGTGAAAGCAAAGACAGTTCGCGAAGCAGGAAAAGCAGGGAGGACGAGGCCGAGGTTCGGCAGGATAGACAACACCGAAAGACTGCTTAGGCAAGTGAGAATTACGGAGCGAAACAGGGCACGCAGGGCCGTGAGGCACAGGTAAGCAAGAGGCCCGTTCCTTCCGCGGGGGGGGGGAACAGCAGCGGCTCGTGACAACGGAGATGCAGCTCGAGGAGATTAGCTCCGCCGTCTGAAACAGCTCACCTCGTGTTGGTGGCGTGGAATCAGCCTGGTGGGTTAGTTTACGACCAGGAGATAAGGCCGGGGATACTTGCGTGCAGAACAAAGCAAGCAAATAGCGTAAAAGATGGGGTCATGCTCCCTCCCCGAAGCTTGGAGCTCAAGATGACAGTCAGAAGCCCATAGCTGCAGGCAGCCTACGGAGGTCAAGTCTGATCATCTTGGGCCTGTGAACCTGGTCGTATTACTTGCTTCTCAAGTTGAATTACTGTTGTGAGTCAATCTATTAAGTTTGGTTGTTAAATAACTACTCATGCCCGAATCACACCGAAGTTACTGGGTCACAGAGCCCACGGACTTGCATTTATAGGGCGCCCTTAAAGGGAGTAAAACGTCCCAAGGCGCTTCACAGGGACGTTAATCGGACAGAAATTTGGCGCCCGAGCCACTTAAGGAGGTGTTGGGACAGGTGACCAGAAGCTTGGTTGAAAGGGGGGGGTGGTGGGGTTTTAAGGAGGGTGAAGGCATGGCCGCCAATGGCGGGGCGAAGGGAGGGGACGTGGGAGAGTTCAGGGGTGTCGGGAGGGGGTCGTAGGGCTGGCGGTCGCAGAGATAGTGAGGCACGAGGCCAGCGAGCGACTTGGCGTTAATTTTCACAGCAATTAAACTATTGCCGACCGTCATTTTTCTTTATGACCAATAAAAGTGGCCATTTAAGGGTCGCACTGTGCCTGGGAGGAGGGAGGTCAGAGGTCATTAGGGGGAGGTCAAAGTTCCCCCTACGGTCCAACGGCGCCATCTGCTGGGCAACAGGGCGGTACTACAGCTTCACCCCCGACCTCATGCATTGGACTGTATTTAGGACCACTCGGAACAGAAGGAGGCCATTCAGCCCCTCGAGCCTGTTCCGCCATTCAGTTAGATCGCAGCTGATCTGTATCTTAACTCCATTTACCCGCCTTGGTTCTGTAACCCTTAATCCCCTCACCCAACAAAAATCTATCCATCTCAGTTTTGACATTTCCAATTGACCCCCGGCCTCAACAGCTTTTTGGGGGAGAGTTCCAGATTCCCACTCCCCTTTGTGTGAGGAAGTGCTTCCCGACATCACCCCTGAACGGCCTGGCTCTAATTTTAAGGTTCTGCCTCCTTGTTCTGGACTCCCCCCACCAGAGGAAATAGTTTCTCTCTATCGACCCTATCGAATCCTTTAATCATCTTAAACCCCTCGATTGGATCACCCCTTAATCTTCTACACTCGAGGGAATACAAGCCCAGTCTGTGCAACCTGTCCTCGTAATTTAACCCTTTTAGCCCCGGTAACGTTGCAGTCCTCCAGTCACAACACCCACCCACCCGAGCCCCCGACCCCGCGACAAACGTGTTGGACGCCAGCAATCCCGTCCGCCCCAAGAGTCCGGAGGTTCCAATCCTTACCCGGGCCTTGAGGAGCCGTTCCTTCTCTGCCATTGCTGCTCGTAGCTTCTTCTCCATCTCTGCCAGAGTGTGCAAGGAGCAGCCATTACTGCAAGAGTAGCAACAGGAATTAAATAGAGCGGACAGCACAGAAACAGGCCGTTCGGCCCAACTGGTCTATCCTGGTGTTTATGCTCCACACGAGCCTCCTCCCTCCCTACTCCATCTCACCCTATCACCATATCCTTCCATTCCTTTCTCCCTCATGTGTTTATCCAGCTTCCCCTTAAATCCATCTACACTATTCACCTCAACTACTCCTTGTGGGAGCGAGTTCCACATTCTCACCACTCTCTGGGTAAAGAAGTTTCTCCTGAATTCCCGATTGGATTTATTAGAGACTATCTTATATTTATGACCCCCTAGTTCTGGTCTCCCCCACAAGTGGAGACACCTTCTCTACGTCTAACCTATCGAACCCCTTCATAATTTTAAAGACCTCTATCAGGTCACCCCTCAGTCTTCTCTTTTCTAGAGAAAAGAGCCCCAGCATGTTCAGCCTTTCCTGATAGTTATAACCTCTCAGTTCTGGTATCATCCTTGTAAATATTTTTTGCACCTTCTCCAGTGCCTCTATATCCTTTTTATAATATGGAGACCAGAACTGTGCACAGTGCTCCAAGTGTGGTCTAACCAAGGTTCTATACAAGTTTAACATAACTTCTCTGCTTTTCAATTCTATCCCTCTAGAAATGAACCCCAGTGCTTGGTTTGCTTTTTCTATGTCCTTATTAACCTGCGTCGCTACTTTTAGTGATTTGTGTATCTGTACCCTCAGATCCCTCTGCTCCTCTACCCCCATTGAGACTCTTATTTTACAGAGGTACATGCAAGGGTAGAACAGTGGAGAGTCGGGAGGGAGGAACCAAATTAGGAAAAGTTCATCCAAAAGGGAACAAGGTTTGTCAAGTGGGTTGGACACTGGGATCTTGCAGATATTGAAAGGATACAGAAGAGGGCAACCAGATTAAGGTTTGGGGGGAGGATTCGATCATGAGGAACGTTCTCACTGGAAAGGAGAAGGACGAGAGGTGATGGGATTCCTCTCTTTAGGATTCATGTGACGGGATAGTGTAGAGGGAGCTTTACTCTGTATCTAACCCTGTACCTGCCCTGGGAGTGTTTGATGGGACAGTGTAGAGGGAGCTTTACTCTGTATCTAACCCCGTACCTGCCCTGGGAGTGTTTGATGGGACAATGTAGAGGGAGCTTTACTCTGTATCTAACCCGTGCTGTACCTGCCCTGGGAGTGTTTGATGGGACAGTGTAGAGGGAGCTTTACTCTGTATCTAACCCTGTACCTGACCCTGGGAGTGTTTGATGGGACAGTGTAGAGGGAGCTTTACTCTGTATCTAACCCTGTACCTGCCCTGGGAGTGTTTGACGGGACAGTGTAGAGGGAGCTTTACTCTGTATCTAACCCTGTACCTGCCCTGGGAGTGTTTGATGGGACAATGTAGAGGGAGCTTTACTCTGTATCTAACCCCGTACCTGCCCTGGGAGTGTTTGATGGGACAATGTAGAGGGAGCTTTACTCTGTATCTAACCCTGTACCTGCCCTGGGAGTGTTTGACGGGACAGTGTAGAGGGAGCTTTACTCTGTATCTAACCCTGTACCTGCCCTTGGAGTGTTTGATGGGACAGTGTAGAGGGAGCTTTACTTTGTATGTAACTTAGGAGGGCTGGATGCATTGTGTATAGATGTACCAGATGGAATAACTAAGCTTTAAAAATATACATCCACATATTCGTGCTCATATATGAGATTTCAAAAACTACAGAGAAGTCCTGAGCACTCGTATGGGGAATGTCCAGAGTGTGATAAACAACTTAAGACATTAGTGGGCCTGAACAACAAATGGTTGAACCTAACCTCACCACTAAATGGTCACCATTGACCAGAAACTTAACTGGACCAGCCACATAAATACTGTGGCTACGAGAGCAGGTCAGAGGCTGGGTATTCTGTGGCGAGTGACTCACCTCCTGACTCCCCAAAGCCTTTCCACCATCTACAAGGCACAAGTCAGGAGTGTGATGGAATACTCTCCACTTGCCTGGACGAGTGCAGCTCCAACAACACTCAAGAAGCTCGACACCATCCAGGACAAAGCAGCCCGCTTGATTGGCACCCCATCCACCACCCTAAACATTCACTCCCTTCACCACCGGCGCACAGTGGCTGCAGTGTGTACCATCCACAGGATGCACTGCAGCAACTCGCCAAGGCTTCTTCGACAGCACCTCCCAAACCCGCGACCTCTACCACCTAGAAGGACAAGAGCAGCAGGCACATGGGAACAACACCACCTGCACGTTCCCCTCCAAGTCACACACCATCCCGACTTGGAAATATATCGGCCGTTCCTTCATCGTCGCTGGGTCAAAATCCTGGAACTCCCTTCCTAACAGCACTGTGGGAGAATTTTCACCACACGGACTGCAGCGGTTCAAGAAGGCGGCTCACCACCACCTTCTCAAGGGGCAATTAGGGATGGGCAATAAATGCCGGCCTCACCAGCGACGCCCACATCCCACGAATGAATAAAACAGGCCAACGTGTCAACAGCAAACACACAGATGGTGTCCACATTTCTCCTACGTAATCAAACCAATGAAAGATGCAACACACTGGAGCGCCCGGGAAACTTCAATTTAGTTTTGCGGAGTCAAGAACACATGCTTGCGACCTCCTGCAGGAGCCCTAGGTACGTGAGTATAATCGGTACCTATCTCTCATACACTGCATGTAAGGGGGTGTGTTTTATTGACAAGATTTAATAACGAATATTAACCAGATGTTTCAGTGATTCCCAGTCCTCCAACTTGTGTGAAATTATATATGACAATAATCTATGACAACTCAATAAGGGCAGTAGGGATTATATGACAATATTGTGTCGGCCGACCCAGGGGGCAGAACCTGGGGCCAGGTGGGGTCCCACCAGACGATGGCGCGCATCTACCCCCTCATGGCCGAAACCACCTCAAGCTTTACCTGCGGAGGCCGGACGTCCCGGGCAGATCGGTGGGCGGGCGCTGGGGACAGGGCTGGTCGCCAGGAGCTGGACGTGTTCGGGGAGAGTCGCACAAGGCCCTCGGACGCTGCGTTCCAAAGCTGTGGCTACGTTGCAAGGCGAGGAGAGATAGGAGCTGCATCGGAGAGATGGCATGAACTGAAAACAGAAAGTCAACCCGTTTCAATCAGACAATAACAACCTGCATTTATATAGCGCCTTTAACGTAATAAATTGTCCCAAGGCGCTTCACAGGAGTGTTTATCAAACTAAAATTTGACACCGAGCCACATAAGGAGATATTAGGACAGGTGACCAAAAGCTTGGTCAAAGAGGGAGGTTTTAAGGAGCGTCTTAAAGGAGGAGAGAGAGAGGCGGAGAGGTTTAGGGAGGGAATTCCAGAGCTCAGGGCCCAGGCAGCTGAAGGCACGGCCGCCAATGGTGGAGCGATGGAAATCGAGGATGCGCAAGAGGCCGGAATTGGAGGAGCGCAGAGATCTCGGAGGGTCGTAGGGGCTGGAGGAGGTTACAGAGAAAGGGAGGGGGGGGGCGAGGAGGGATTTGAACACGAGGATGAGAATTTTAAATTCGAGGCGTTCCCGGACCGGGAGCCAGTGTAGGTCAGCGAGCACAGCGGGGTGATGGGTGAACGGGACTCGGTGTGAGTTAGGATACGGGGGCAGCAGAGTTTTGGATGAGCTGAGGGTGGGGGATGGGAGGCCGAGCAGGAGAGCGTTGGAATAATCGAGACTGGAGGTAACAAAGGCACAGATGAGGGTTTCAGCAGCAGATGAGCTGAGGCAGGGGCGGAGACGGGCGATATTACGGAGGTGGAAGTAGGCGGGCTTGATACAGAGTAAAGCTCCCTCTACACTGTCCCATCAAACACTCCCAGGGCAGGTACAGCACGGGTTAGATACAGAGTAAAGCTCCCTCTACACTGTCCCATCAAACACTCCCAGGGCAGGTACAGGGTTAGATACAGAGTAAAGCTCCCTCTACACTGTCCCATCAAACACTCCCAGGGCAGGTACAGCACGGGTTAGATACAGAGCTCAGGATTTTTGAGGGGTTCGTTCCCCTGCGGACTGTTCCTCCCCCTCCCCTCGTGTTGCGGTCTGGAGGCTCTCCGCCCAGTTTGGCAGCGTTACCTTTCTCGTGCAGAGACACCGGCCTCTCCATCTCCTTGCCCCCTCGATCTTCTTGTCGCCTTCGAGGCACAATCCCAGGCCCGTTCTCGCGGAGCAGGGGGTCCTGTCAAGGGAAACAGTGGAGTTGTCAGCCTGGTAAACACCGAGACGTGGGGGGAGCCAGGAGAAGGCAGACAGAGACGCAAGACACGAGTAAAAGAATAAAAGGTATTAGCCAACGGTCTCTGCTCTCGGATCCCTGATGGAAATAGCGTGGGTGATTGACAGGGCAGGGCGAGAGGAGAGCTCAGCCGCGCTGCCCCCCAGGTTCAAATAGCCCTGCTTGCACTCACACAGCACTGGACCACACAAGAGGTGTTCAAAATCATGAAGGGTTTTTGATAGAGTAAATAAGGAGAAACTGTTTCCAGTGGCAGGAGGGTCGGTGACCAGAGGACACAGATTTAAGATAATTGGCAAAAGAGCCAGAGGGGGAGATGAGGAGAATGTTTTTTACGCAGTGAGTTGTGATGATCTGGAATGCGCTGCCTGAAAGGGCGGTGGAAGCAGATTCAATAATAACTTTCAAAAGGGAATTGGATAAATACTTGAAAAGGAAAAGATTTGCAGGGCTACGGGGAAAGAGCAGGGGGGGGGAGTGGGACTAATTGGATAGCTCTTTCAAAGGGCCGGTACAGGCACGATGGGCCGAACGGTCTCCGTCTGTGCTGCACGATTCTACAAGGAGTATTGACTACCTGTGACTATCGTGGGTCAGCAGGGGGGGGGATAGGGGGAGGAGAGGGAGAGAACACCCACCGGCAGGGAGCTGTCGATTGCCGAGAAGTGGGTAGCGGACAGGACGCATGGCGCGGAGCTGGTCAGCTCTCCGTTCCCCTCGGCCGGAATCGTCCTCCTCCTCCGCCTCTTCAGAAACTGCAAAAACATAGACGGCGTCAAGTCTGCTGTCCACACACACGCACACCTCTCTTCCCCCTCTCCCGAGGGACCCACTCCCCACGGAAGGGGGAAACGAGCAGCCGCCCTCCGACGGCCGGGCGATCCGGGCCGGGCTATGCGACTGTGGTGGGCATCACACTGCCAAATTCCTCAGCCGCACACATTCCAGCATCAGTCACCGTCCTGTGATCAATAACCTGCATTTATATAGCACCTTTAACGTGGTAAAACGTCCCAAGGCGCTTCACAGGAACGATTATCAAACAAAATTTGACACCGAGCCACCTAAGGAGATATTAGGACAGGTGACCAAAAGCTTGGTCAAAGAGGGAGGTTTTAAGGAGCGTCTTAAAGGAGGAGAGAGAGAGGCGGAGAGGTTTAGGGAGGGAATTCCAGAGCTCGGGGCCCAGGCAGCTGAAGGCACGGCCGCCAATGGTGGAGCGATGGAAATCGGGGGATGGACAAGAGGCCGGAATTGGAGGAGCGCAGAGATCTCGGAGGGTCGTAGGAGGTTACAGAGACAGGGAGGGGCGAGGCCGTGGAGGGATTTGAACACAAGGATGAGAATTTTTAAAATCGAGGCGTTCCCGGACCGGGAGCTGATGTAGGTCAGCGAGCACAGGGGGGTGATGGGTGAACGGGACTTGGTGCGAGTTAGGATACAGTGGCGGGGGGGTGACAGCAATGTTTTGGATCAAGAGCAGGAACCCTGGCTGATTTCCCCGCTTGAGATCAGCCAGCCAGGGAGGGAAGGCACATCGTTCATCCCTCATCTCCAGAGACCGTCCCTCTAATCCAGAGGTGGAAACTCACTCCCGTTACCTCCACCGTCCGCTCTGCTCCATCGGGCAACGACCTGGAGCCCGTTCCCGTAGAATACAACGTCTCCAAACTGAACATATTTTCTTCCTCCTAAAGGATTACAAGAAAGAAAACAGCTCAATTGCGTCCTCCCTCCGGCTCCCACAGTAAAATCTACCTGCGGGACAGAACCGCTCAGATCAGGAGCAAGTCCTGACTGTGCCGTAACCTGATCTTAGTGGAGGCACCGGTCGTAGGTGCTGCCTTGTCAGAATGACAGTACCAAGTAGAATATCCACCTCAGGACGTCCCAAAGCGCTTTACAGCCAATGAAGTACCTTTTTTTGAAGTGTGGTCACTGTTGTAATGTAGGGAAACGCAGCAGCCAATTTGCGCACAGCAAGATCCCACAAACAGCGATGTGATAAATGACCAGAAATTGATGCTGCTTGAGGGATAAATATTGGCCCCAGGACTCCGAAACAGTGGAATCTCTTTACGTCCCACCCGAGAGGGGCAGAGAGCGCCTCGTTTTAACGTTTCATCCGAAAGTCGGCCCCTCCGACAGTGCGGCGCTCCCTCAGTGCCGACCCTCCGACAGTGCGGCGCTCCCTCAGTGCCGACCCTCCGACAGTGCGGCGCTCCCTCAGTACCGACCCTCCGACAGTGCGGCGCTCCCTCAGTACCGACCCTCCGACAGTGCGGCGCTCCCTCAGTACTGACCCTCCGACAGTGCGGCGCTCCCTCAGTGCCGACCCTCCGACAGTGCGGCGCTCCCTCAGTACTGACCCTCCGACAGTGCGGCGCTCCCTCAGTACTGACCCTCCGACAGCGCGGCGCTCCCTCAGTACCGACCCTCCGACAGTGCGGCGCTCCCTCAGTACTGACCCTCCGACAGCGCGGCGCTCCCTCAGTACTGACCCTCCGACAGTGCGGCGCTCCCTCAGTACTGACCCTCCCACAGTGCGGCGCTCCCTCAGTACTGACCCTCCCACAGTGCGGCGCTCCCTCAGTACTGACCCTCCGACAGTGCGGCGCTCCCTCAGTACTGACCCTCCGACAGTGCGGCGCTCCCTCAGTACTGACCCTCCGACAGCGCGGCGCTCCCTCAGTACCGACCCTCCGACAGTGCGGCGCTCCCTCAGTACTGACCCTCCGACAGCGCGGCGCTCCCTCAGTACTGGGCACCGGGGGAGTGTCGGCCTTGAATTATGGGGGCCCGCACCCACCACCTTCTAACTCAGAGGAGACAGACGGACAGCGAGACACGGCCGACACCTTAAAACGACAGACTCGACAAGATCGCTGCAGGCTCGAGGCTCCCAAACAAGACACAGAGAGAGATAAAGAACGTGGGTAATGCTGATCTGTCCGAGGCCAGCTCATGTAGCACAGACGCTGAATGGACCCTCCGTGGGGCTCAGGACCATAGCAGGTGCCCATTAATGCCACCGAGCCATCGGGCCGGGGGGGGGTGGGTTTAGCAGGATGCCTGTCGTGCAGTGCCTGGGTGCGGTGGGTCGAGGGTCAGGGGGTCCTCACCGTGCTGAGGACCTGGACAGCCTGATTCCAAGCCTCAGTCAGCCGTTCACTCCCGTTCCTGGCCTGCTCCTTTATCTGACCGATCTGCTCCTCCAGTTTTGCCACTCGATCCTGAAACAAAGCAAGGGACAGCATGGGAAGGAGGCCGTTCGGCCCATCGTGCCTGTGCCGGCTCTTTGAAAGGGCTGTCCAATTAGTCCCCACTCTCCTGCTTTGCAAATTTGTTCCCCTTCAAGTATTTATCCAGTTCCCCTTTTGAAAGTTATTATTGAATCTGCTTCCACCGCCCTTTCAGGCAGCGCATTCCAGATCAGAACAACTCGCTGCGTAAAAAACATTCTCCTCATCTCCCCCTCTGGTTCTTTTGCCAATTATCTTAAATCTGTGTCCTCTGGTTACCGACCCTCCTGCCACTGGAAACAGTTTCTCCTTATTTACTCTATCAAAACCCCTCATGATTTTGAACACCTCGATTAAATCTCCCCTTAACCTTCTCTGCTCTCAGGAGAACAATCCCAGCTTCTCCAGTCTCTCCACATAACTGAAGTCCCTCATCCCTGGGACCATTCTGGTAAATCTCCTCCGCACCCTCTCCAAGGCCTTGACATCCTTCCTAAAGTGCGGTGCCCAGAATTGGACACAATACTCCAGCTGGGGCCGAACCAAAGGTTTTAGCATAAACTTCCTTGCTTTTGTACTCTCTGCCTCTGCTTATAATGCCAAGGATCCCGTGTGCTTTTTGTTAATCAGGCTTATCGACTTGCCCTGCCACCTTGTCAAATACCTTCCTGCTGTGAGCTCGTTGCCTGCACTGCACCATCTCCAGTTTGAGAAACCTGCCCTCTGTCTCCCTCTCCTCCTCCAGGCTGCTCTCCTTCTCCAGGGACTGAAACTCCAGGTCCTCAAACATCTTCAGGGCCACTTCCAGGGCCTCGGCCTCCTGTGGAGAACAAGCCCGACAGGGTAGGGTTAATCACTCGAGCAATCAAATTCAAAAAGCATTGAGGTGATGTTAAACTTGTATCGAACCTTGGTTAGACCACACTTGGAGCACTGTGCACAGTTCTGGTCTCCATATACCTTGGTTAGACCACACTGGGAGCAGTGTGCACAGTTCTGGTCTCCATATACCTTGGTTAGACCACACTGGGAGCACTGTGCACAGTTCTGGTCTCCATATACCTTGGTTAGACCACACTTGGAGCACTGTGTACAGTTCTGGTCTCCATATACCTTGGTTAGACCACACTGGGAGCACTGTGCACAGTTCTGGTCTCCATATACCTTGGTTAGACCACACTGGGAGCACTGTGCACAGTTCTGGTCTCCATATACCTTGGTTAGACCACACTTGGAGCACCGTGCACAGTTCTGGTCTCCATATACCTTGGTTAGACCACACTGGGAGCACTGTGCACAGTTCTGGTCTCCATATACCTTGGTTAGACCACACTGGGAGCACTGTGCACAGTTCTGGTCTCCATATACCTTGGTTAGACCACACTTGGAGCACTGTGCACAGTTCTGGTCTCCGTATACCTTGGTTAGACCACACTTGGAGCACTGTGCACAGTTCTGGTCTCCATATACCTTGGTTAGACCACACTTGGAGCACTGGGCACAGTTCTGGTCTCCATATTAAAGAAAGGATACAGAGGCACTGGAGAAGGTGCAAAAAGATTGACTAGGATGACACCAGAACTGAGAAGTTATAACTATCAGGAAAGACTGAACAGGCTGGGGCTCTTTTCTCTAGAAAAGAGAAGGCTGAGGGGTGACCTGATCGAGGTCTTCAAGATTATGAAAGGGTTCGATAGGGTAGACGCAGAGAAGATGTTTCCACTTGTGGGGGAGACCAGAACTAGGGGGCCATAAATATAAGATAGTCACTAATAAATCCAATAGGGAATTCAGGAGAAACTTCTTTACCCAGAGAGTGGTGAGAATGTGGAACTCGCTCCCACAAGGAGTAGTTGAGGTGAATAGTGTAGATGGATTTAAGGGGAAGCTGGATAAACACATGAGGGAGAAAGGAATAGAAGGATATGGTGATAGGGTGAGATGAAGTAGGGAGGGAGGAGGCTCGTGTGGAGCATAAACACCGGGATAGACCAGTCGGGCCGAATGGCCTGTTTCTGTGCCGTACATTCGATGTAACTCTGCGATGACGTCCCCCAGCTTTAGATGGGGGAGGAGGGGAGATGGAGAGACAGTCTCCCGTCCCCTCGACGGTTTTAAAAGGAAGGCGCTCACCTCCTGCAGCCGTTCCCTCTGCTGCTCCTTGGCGCTTTCCGGCTGACGGTCAAACCAGCTCCGCGACGCTCGGACACGATTGCGAGCCTCCTCCAGTTTCTCTCGCTCCGTTTCCAGCTTGGCCTTTTCCTGCAACGCGGGTCATGGGGTTGGGGGGGGGGGGAATAAAACGAAACACCCTGAGCAGGGGGGGGGGGGGTTGAACTTTCACCTTTGCACCCCCTGCCCACTTTACACCCGGTGAAAGTCGGCCCCCACTGAACGCCAAACCGGCGGAGGGTGTGGGAGCGACCGGACACTAGGCCGCACCGCCCTCTCCCTGCTCCCCGATGGGAGATTCCACAGTTTGCCGCGCTGTGGAGGACTGTGCCACCTCCCATCTTCTCAGAGGGAAGGGGATGGCGTGAAATATTACTGACCCAGACTGTTAGCCAAGTTGTTGCCCACTTGGGATTCAAGAAGGACAAAAATCGGAAGATTCTCCTAACGGCGAGAGACTAGAAGCTGTGGAGGAGCAAAGGGTGCCCAGCTACACAAATCACAAAAAAACCTAGTGGGCAGGTACAGAAAGGCTAATGGGATGTTGGCCTTTATCTGGAGAGGGCTGGAATACATAGAGCAGGAAGGGGGATGCTTCAGCTGGACAGAGCTCTGGTTAGACCCCCATCTGGAGACACTGCGTTCAGTTCTGGGCACCGCACCTCAGGAAGGAGATATTGGCCTTGGAGGGGGTGCAGCGCAGATTCACCAGAATGATACCCGGGGCGAAAAGGGTTAAATTACGAGGACAGGTCGCACAGACTGGGCTTGTATTCCCTCGAGTGTAGAAGATTAAGGGGTGATCTAATCGAGGGGTTTAAGATGATTAAAGGATTCGATAGGGTCGATAGAGAGAAACTATTTCCTCTGGTGGGGGGAGTCCAGAACAAGGCGGCAGAACCTTAAAATTAGAGCCGGGCCATTCAGGGGTGATGTCGGGAAGCACTTCCTCACACAAAGGGGAGTGGGAATCTGGAACTCTCTCCCCCAAAAAGCTGTTGAGGCCGGGGGTCAATTGGAAATTTCGAAACTGAGATTGATCGATTTTTGTTGGGTGAGGGGATTAAGGGTTACAGAACCAAGGCGGGTAAATGGAGTTAAGCTCCTGATCAGCCATGATCCAATTGAATGGCGGAACAGGCTCGAGGGGCTGAATGGCATCCTCCTGTTCCCACGGCCCAATTAGCAGCAGGAATACTCTACAATTCACACTTTTCCAGTGGCCGACAAACGGTTCTGCCACTTTCAAGCAGGATTGTAAACACAGGAGGAGCAGTTTGTACAAAAGAGCCAATAATCATCCAAAATTGGGGTCATGTCGTCAAATAGCCTTTGGGGATCGCAATTCCTTAACCGGCCACCAGATGGCAATGCCGCAGTCCCTCCGCAGGCCACCAGATGGCGGTGCCTCACCATCAGTGCATTGGGACTGATCACAGAGTGAGGGTGGGAATGGGGGTTTAAACAGACAGAGACTCGGCTACAGAGAGGGACCAGGAGTGGGTGCGTTACTCACAGAACTGTTCAAAGCCACTCCCTCATTGAGCACTAACAGGAGCTGCTCAAAAAGCAGAAATCTAGGTCGTACAGCAACATGGCAAAAATATACCGTCCCCTTTAAATAAATATTTACAGGGGGAAAGACTCTCTACACAGCACGGGTTAGATACAGAGTAAAGCTCCCTCTACACTGTCCCATCAAACACTCCCAGGGCAGGTACAGGGTTAGATACAGAGTAAAGCTCCCTCTACACTGTCCCATCAAACACTCCCAGGGCAGGTACAGGGTTAGATACAGAGTAAAGCTCCCTCTACACTGTCCCATCAAACACTCCCAGGGCAGGTACAGGGTTAGATACAGAGTAAGGCTCCCTCTACACTGTCCCATCAAACACTCCCAGGGCAGGTACAGGGTTAGATACAGAGTAAAGCTCCCTCTGCACTGTCCCATCAAACACTCCCAGGGCAGGTACAGGGTTAGATACAGAGTAAAGCTCCCTCTACACTGTCCCATCAAACACTCCCAGGGGCAGGTACAGGGTTAGATACAGAGTAAAGCTCCCTCTACACTGTCCCATCAAACACTCCCAGGGCAGGTACAGGGTTAGATACAGAGTAAAGCTCCCTCTACACTGTCCCATCAAACACTCCCAGGGCAGGTACAGGGTTAGATACAGAGTAAAGCTCCCTCTACACTGTCCCATCAAACACTCCCAGGGCAGGTACAGGGTTAGATACAGAGTAAGGCTCCCTCTACACTGTCCCATCAAACACTCCCAGGGCAGGTACAGGGGGTTAGATACAGAGTAAAGCTCCCTCTACACTGTCCCATCAAACACTCCCAGGGCAGGTACAGCACGGGTTAGATACAGAGTAAAGCTCCCTCTACACTGTCCCATCAAACACTCCCAGGGCAGGTACAGGGGGTTAGATACAGAGTAAAGCTCCCTCTACACCGTCCCATCAAACACTCCCAGGGCAGGTAGAAACAGAACAAACAAAGAAAGCAGAGCTGAGGGAAAGTGACAATGACATGAAGACCAGGGATAAGTTCTCGGATCCTTCAGAACATTCCCACCTTGTCCTTCTCGGCCTGCAGGGCCTGGCTCAGGCCTGCGATTTTGGTACGAAGCTGCTCCATTGCCTGACGCTCCCTCTCCAGCAAATCTCGCTCTGCCCGCAGCTCGCCATGCACCAGGGCCAGCTCCATCTCCACCTGATGGGACAAGACGGTCACACTGAAGGAGGCCCTCGTGGCTGTGGGGTTCAACACAAGCTCGAGCCTCCCCCATCCTACCCGCACTCCTGCCGCCAGCTCCTGTGTGTCAGCCCAGGGCTGAGCGGGTCTCTCTCTCTCTCTCTCTCTCTGCCTGAGTCAGAAGGTCACAGGTTCGAGCCCCCACTCCAGAGGGCTCGACTGGACTCTGCCCTCAGGCAGGAGGCCGAGGAGCGCCGGCCCGTCGCTGGGGCCCCAGGGCTGGCGGAGGGAGTGCGCCGCGCTGTCGGATGGGGAGGTCGAGCTGTGTAGAACCCCACAGCCACGACGGGCCTCCTCTCAGTCGGGACGTAATGATCCCACCCACTAGGTGCGAGAAGGAGGCAGGGGGAGTTCTCCCGGTGTCCTGGGGCCGATATTTATCCCTCAACCAACATCACTAAAAAAACAGATGACCTGGTCATTTATCACGTTGCTGTTTGTGGGATCTTGCTGTGCGCAAATTGGCTGCCGCGTTTCCTACATTACAACAGGACGTCCCAAAGCGCCAATGAAGTATTTTCGAAGTGTAGTCAATGGTGTAATGGGGATTCAATCATTCTGTCCCGAGCCGCACCGAGCAGGAAGTGCCCACTGCTGCCTCCGAACAGGGCCATTAACTTAGACTGGGCTTGTATTCCCTCGAGTGTAGGAGATTAAGGGGTGATCTAATCGAGGGGTTTAAGACGATTAAAGGATTCGATAGGGCCGATAGAGAGAAACTATTTCCTCTGGTGGGGGGAGTCCAGAACAAGGGGGGCAGAACCTTAAAATTAGAGCCAGGCCGTTCAGGGGTGATGTCGGGAAGCACTTCCTCACACAAAGGGGAAGTGGGAATCTGGAACTCTCTCCCCCAAAAAGCTGTTGAGGCCGGGGGTCAATTGAAAATGTCAAAACTGAGATCGATAGATTTTTGTTGGGTGAGGGGATTAAGGGTTACAGAACCAAGGCGGGTAAATGGGGTTAAGATACAGATCAGCCGTGATCGAATTGAATGGCGGAACAGGCTCGAGGGGCTGAATGGCCTCCTCCTGTTCCTACCTGATGAAAATTCACGGCTTGCAAGGTAAAAATTCCCCATGGGTGCCCGCTAATGCCAACGCCCCCCTCCCTCAAAACACGGATACGAAGTGGGGGGGGAACGATTCCTGTCCCCTCGACCTTTACCTCCCGTTTCAGCTCCTCCTTCTGCCGCTCCAGGTCGGTCAGACGTTGAGATGCTGCCGTTATCCGGGCGACGATCCGGAGACGCTCGGCGTCCAGCCGTCTGGCGCCTGGACGGGCGAGTCCTGCAATACACAAGACGGGCACGGAGATAGAGAGGGGGTTGGTGGTGGTCAGCGCAGGTCCTGATACACAAAAAAAAAAACACACGCTGGAGCAACGCCGCCTCGAAACGCAAATGCAGAGCGGCCACACCCACCGTTACACAAGTCGGGCCCTTATAATCGGACAGTATACCGCACGCGTACACACCTGGCACGTGTACAGCACAGCGAGGGGCGCGGATACCCACCCCACTCCGCGTGCTCTCGGTGCTGTCGCCACCGCCGTCCTCCTTCGCGTCCTCGTCGTCCGTGCTCTCCGCGGAGAGGCCGCAGCTTCTGTCGGGGGCGGCGTCCGCCGCCGCCTCCCGGGCCGCGCTCTCCGTCGAAACGCCCTCGTCCGGCGGCCCCGGCCTCCGACGCACGTCCACCGCCAGGTCGATCATCCCACCGACGACCCGCCCCGCCGTAGCTCGCTCGGGCGGGGAGAGGGGCGTCACTCCGTCGGAGAACCTGCGAACGCGACACAGGGACGCTCAGCGGTAAACGCAATCCCAACACAGCGAAAGAAGGAACGTGCATTTCTATGGCGCCTTTCGCCACCACAGGTCGTCCCAGATCCCTCCACAGCCAACGAAACACTTTTTTGAAGTTTAGTCACTGTTGTGATGTAGGCAACGCGGCAGCCATTTTGTGCACAGCAAGATCCCACAAACAGCAATTTGTTTTCTTAAAAAATAATGGATAAATATCGGCCCCAGGACACCGGGGAGAACTCCCCCACTGCTCATGGCCCATGGGACCTTTTACGTCCCACCCGAGAGGGGCAGACGGAGGGGGGCGGGCCCTCGGTTTAACGTCTCATCCGAAAGACGGCACCTCCGGCAGTGCGGCGCTCCCTCAGGATTGGGCACCGGTGAGGGGTGTCGGCCCTGGATTACGGGGCTCGAGTCTCTGGGGTGGGGGCTCGATCCCAACACCTTCTGACTCAGGGACGAGAGAGAGAGAGAGAGAGACCCCCACTGAGCAGGGGGGGGCGGGAAGAGGGGGAGGAACATCGACAGACCCCAACTGGCCTCACGTGAAAGGGGTTTGCGTCTGAGCCGGACTGCGCCCGCAGAGCTGTCGCTGGGAAAGGTCGTAAACTGATATAGTGACTAACCTCGACGATGGTGTCCCAGCCTGATATTCTCGGTACTTCCTGCTTTGAGAAAAAGGAGGAACTTTCTGGAACATCGAGTAAATCTTCTCTTTATTTGCAAAACAAAACCAGCAGGGCTGGTTCCAGTCAGTCCCGCCCACCACACGATGGGGGCCCATATCTGTAAACAACATTTGTTTTGCAAATACACCATGCTCAGGTTTTCTGTACCCGTAGGTTTTGGCTCTTCTGCTGGAGTCATCGCACTCTTTTTACGGAGAGCAACTCTCAGGCAGAGGATATTCAACCAGGTGAGGGGAACGCTTCATCCCCCTCCCGTACCCTAACTCGGGCCGAGTCCCGGTCACCCATCACCCCACTGTGCTCGCTGACCTACATTGGCTCCCAGTCCGGGAACGCCTCGATTTTAAAATCCTCATCCTTGTGTTCAAATCTCTCCATGGCCTCCTCTCCCTTATCTCTGTGACCTCCTCCAGCCCTGCAGCCCTCCGAGATCTCTGCGCTCCTCCAATTCTGGCCTCTTACACAGCATTTACGGCACGGAAACAGGCCATTCGGCCCAACTGGGTCTATCCCGGTGTTTATGCTCCACACGAGCCTCCTCCCTCCCTACTCCATCTCACCCTATCAGCATATCCTTCTATTCCTTTCTCCCTCATGTGTTTATCCAGCTTCCCCTTAAATCCATCTACACTATTCACCTCAACCACTCCTTGTGGGAGCGAGTTCCACATTCTCACCACTCTCTGGGTAAAGAAGTTTCTCCTGAATTCCCGATTGGATTTATTAGTGACTATCTTATATTTATGGCCCCCTAGTTCTGGTCTCCCCCCACAAGTGGAGACATCTTCTCTCCATCTACCCTATCGAACCCTTTCATAATCTTAAAGACCTCTATCAGGTCACCCCTCAGCCTTCTCTTTTCTAGAGAAAAGAGCCCCAGCCTGTTCAGCCTTTCCTGATAGTTATAACCTCTCAGTTCAGTAATGGTCTTCTCCCCACCATTGGCGGCCGTGCCTTCAGCTGCCTGGGCCCTAAGCTCTGGAATTCCCTCCCTAAACCTCTCCGCCTCTCTCTCTCCTCCTTTAAGACGCTCCTTAAAACCTACCTCTTTGTCCAAGCTTTTGGTCACCTGTCCTAATATCTCCTGATGTGGCTCGGTGTTAAATTTTGTTTGATAATCGCTCCTGTGAAGCGCCTTGGGGCCGTTTTACTACGTTAAAGGCGCTATATAAATGCAGGTTGTTGATAACAAAATACACCCGGCGACCAGGCAAGGTGATATTAATTAAAAAATGGAGGCAATTCTCCAAGAACTGAATGTTGTTCTCAAAATGAGATCACGTTGAAAAGGAGGGTCCTCGAATTCCGAGCCGGAGCACGTCCTGAACGGGAGTGAGGGGAACAATAAAAGATCGAGGTCCAGAGAGGAGGGTGGGGATAAAGAAAGCTGCTTCGCTTTGCCACCAGGCTGGCCTAACCCATCACATACGGCCTGCTCGCTTTGACCTTTGACCAGAAGGCCAACTGAAGCAAAGCAACGACTGCAGAAACTGCTGCTAAAAGCAGCCAGGCGCACCATCGATCTCGAGTCCGCCGACCGACACCGCAGACGGGCGAGGGAGACAGACAGACAGCCGGAGAGGCCGGTCGCCCTCCGTCTCCAAATCTGGGCAGCTCGACCTCTCTTCCGCCCTGTCGGCGGGGGAGCGCTCCCGCCTCAGAGTCGGAAGGCGGGCGGGTGTTATTTCGAAGACGACCGGGGGAATTCTCCCCGCCGAGTCCCATCGCGCTTTACAGCCAAATGCGGGAAACGCGGCAGCCGATTTGCGCACAGCAAGATCCCACGAACAGCGATGTGATAAATGACCAGATCATCTGGTTTTTTTTTTAAAAGTGATGTTGATTGAGGGATAAATATCAGCCCCAGGACGCCGGGGAGAACCCCCCCACTGCTCTTCTTCCAATAGTGGCCGTGGGATCTTTTACGTCCCACCCGAGAGGGGGCAGACGGGGGCCTGGGTTTAACGTCTCACCCGAAAGACGGCGCCTCAGGCAGTGCGGCGCTCCCTCAGTACTGGGCACTGGGGAGTGTCGGGCTGGATTACGGGGCTCGAGTCTCTGGAGTGGGGGCTCGAACCCACGACCTTCTGCTCTCTGAGGCGAGAGATATGGAGAGAAAGAGCGAGCTACCTTTCGCGCTCTGGGTTTATCATCCGGAGAGAGAAATTACACACGGCTTTGTGAGACATTTTACAGAGGCGGTCTTTCCCACTCCAGGGTTCTTAAAGGGGCAGCCAACTTCTACAGCACTTGCTCCTGTCTCTCTCCCACACCCTGACTCAGCACCTCCAGTGCCAAAAAAGATGACACTGAAATCACAAGACGCAAGTTCACATCTGCGTGCTAGTCCCGGGCGGGCCGAGGGAGTGAAGCCTTTCTGTCCTCAGGTTCAGGTGGGATTGCGAGAGCTTCAAGAGAATATTGTTTTTTTTGTTTCGCAGGAGAGATCAGCTGACCAGAGCAGGAAAAGGATGACAGAAGGCCAGTTAACCCATGGAATCTTATATTCCCCCCCTCCCGCCAAGAGGGATGGGAGAGTTGGGGGGACTGGAGGGATGGGCTTCGATGGGATGGGCTTTGACAAGAGAGTATGGGTACTGGAGGGATGGGCTTCGATGGGGGAGTTGGGGTACTGGAGGGATGGGCTTCAATGGGAGAGTTAGGGTACTGGAGGGATGGGCTTCGATGGGAGAGTTAGGGGTACAGGAGGGATGAGTTTCGATGGGCTGAGTGGCCTTTATTCATCTGGGTCTGTTCTTAGGAGCAAGTTTGTCAGCATTCCCTTCAGACAGCTGGCAGAAACATCAAATAAAATCTCGAGGAACTGGTCCATTGAGTCAGAGGTGCAGGGACCAGATTCTGAGCAAGAGAGAGGCGGTTAATCGGTCAGTAACGATGTGTTTCTCACCACACAATCTGGGCGAATGAACCCCAAGTACCCTCTGGCTCCTCGTTCACTGTCGGTCTCCTACAGTTCTTTCCCCTGAAGTTTTTGGGGCAGCAAATTTACCGGTTTTCTGCGGCTCTCTGCGTAGTTTGAGCTCCCAAAACGCACTGCTTCACACTAATTCCCAACTCTCCTGTGTTACGAATCACTTCTATCCCTTTCCATCTGACTCACTCTCTCTCCTCCACACCCTCAAACCGGCAACAGGATAAATGAATTGGATTCACGGCATAAGAAAAGATTTGCATTTATATAGCGCCTTTCATGACCTCAGGACGTCCCAAAGCGCTTTACAGTCAATGAAGTCCCTTCTGAAGTGTGGTCGCTGTTGTACTGTACGAAACACGGCAACCAATTTGCGCACAGCAAGATCCCACAAACAGCAATGTGATAAATGACTGGATAATATTTATCCCACGACCAATACCTGTGTTTTTTTTTATAAATGTTGGTTAAGGGATAAATATTGGTCCCAGGACACCAGGGGAGAACTCCCCCCTGCTCTTCCTCGAAATAGTGGCCGTGGGATCTTTTACGTCCCACCTGAGAGGGCAGACGGGGCCTCGGTTTAACGTCTCATCCGAAAGACGGCGCCTCCGACAGTGCAGCACTCCCTCAGTACTGGAACCGGGAGTGTCCGTCTGGATCATGGGGCTCAAGTCTTTGGAGTGGGATTAGTTTGGGGATTGACATAGGGCTACGGGGAGAGAGCGGGGCAGTGGGATTAGTTTGGGATTGATACAGGGCTACGGGGAGAGAGCGGGGCAGTGGGATTAGTTTGGGGATCGATACAGGGCTACGGGGAGAGAGCGGGGCAGTGGGATTAGTTTGGGGATCGATACAGGGCTACGGGGAGAGAGCGGGGCAGTGGGATTAGTTTGGGGATCGATACAGGGCTACGGGGAGAGAGCGGGGCAGTGGGATCAGTTTGGGGATCGATACAGGGCTACGGGGAGAGAGCGGGGCAGTGGGATTAGTTTGGGGATCGATACAGGGCTACGGGGAGAGAGCGGGGCAGTGGGATCAGTTTGGGAATTGATCCAGGGCTATGGGGAGAGAGCGGGACAGTGGGATTAGTTTGGGAATTGATCCAGGGCTATGGGGAGAGAGCGGGACAGTGGGATTACTCTAGCAAAGATCCAGCACAGACATGATGGGCTGAACGGTCTCTTTCTGCACAGTCAACTTCGACAGTTCGATCCTTGACCCCTGCCTCGACCCTACCCGTCCGGTTTGCGAATTAACCAAAAGGTGGTCCCTCCCTTCACTTTAACAGGTTGTTTACCCAAACTCAGATGTACGAACCAACTGCCTTGGCATTTCGTGCCTCCAGCAAAACTTTGTTGTTCTCTTAACAGGTGAGGTGTTGGTGACTATTAATAGGACGAGAACAGCCTGAAGAGGAGAGACATCCTTTTGTACACGAATTCAATACTAAAACCTCCCAGCATTGCTTCATCTCGAAATATTCCACTGGTTCCAAACGGTCAGTTTTATTTCGAAGGCCGACTCTGTGACAGTGGAATTGAAACCGTTCCGATTTCAGACATCCAGGGCCCGGTTCTGACTCCGAGCCGGGGGGGGGGGAAAACCCGGAATTTAAGTTTGTGCGTCACAAACGAGCACATCTCATATTATTTTTTGGCTGCCGTAACAGCCAGGCAGGTCGGCCTGGGCTCGCTGCCTGACGGGAGGGAGAGAGAGAGAGAGAGAGGGAAGAGCAAGATCCCGAGAGCCAGGTGAGCTGGCTGGGGCGTTACGAAACAGTCCTGGCTCCTCCGGGCCCCACAAGCAACGCAATAAAGGCCCCTCACATCTGGCCCTTCTCGCCCGACGAGAATCGGAAGAGGTGGGAACCCCAGGCAGGTAAAGTTTCAGCTCCAGCATCCGCAAAGAATTAAGTATCTCAACTATTCCCATGAGGGACGCTGCCCCTTTAACAATCCGCCCGCCCGGCATTCAGTGGGATACGCGCAAACATCCAAACCCAGAAATGGGCGTGTTCGAGCCAGGATACGGACCCACTTCAAAAAACTGTTATTTTAACCTCCCTCCCGCCCCCAACTCGCCCGTTCTTTGGGGTTAAAATTACCCCCCACTCAGTGTCAACAATCAGGTACAGCACGGGTTAGATACAGAGTAAAGCTCCCTCTACACTGACCCATCAAACACTCCCAGGGCAGGTACAGGGTTAGATACAGAGTAAAGCTCCCTCTACACTGTCCCGTCAAACACTCCCAGGACAGGTACAGGGTTAGATACAGAGTAAAGCTCCCTCTACACTGTCCCATCAAACACTCCCAGGGCAGGTACAGGGTTAGATACAGAGTAAAGCTCCCTCTACACTGTCCCATCAAACACTCCCAGGGCAGGTACAGGGGGTTAGATACAGAGTAAAGCTCCCTCTACACTGTCCCATCAAACACTCCCAGGACAGGTACAGGGTTAGATACAGAGTAAAGCTCCCTCTACACTGTCCCATCAAACACTCCCAGGGCAGGTACAGGGTTAGATACAGAGTAAGCTCCCTCTACACTGTCCCATCAAACACTCCCAGGACAGGTACAGGGTTAGATACAGAGTAAAAGCTCCCTCTACACTGTCCCATCAAACACTCCCAGGGCAGATACAGGGTTAGATACAGAGTAAAGCTCCCTCTACACTGTCCCATCAAACACTCCCAGGGCAGGTACAGCACGGGTTAGATACAGAGTAAAGTCCCTCTACACTGTCCCAGCCTCAGCACTATTCGGGAATGCAACCTAAGGAATGTGCAGGTTGATCTGGTTTGCCGTGGTGGGAGGGGAACGAAAGGGGAGACAACGATACAGTGCCCCCGGCTTGAAAGCACACGATTGTGGCTGTTGGGCTGAGGGCCAGGATTGGGCATGGCTGTGATGCTGTTGCTCTCGGCGCTCCCCCCCATGGTCGAGCAGCCCATCAACACTCACCGCCCGGCCAGCGAGGTGCTACCAGGACAGGAAGGGAGGTGTAACTAAATTTTAAAAGAAAGGACACCAGGACGTCAAACACGCAAGGAAAGAAAGGTGAACTTGAGGTCAAACTGGCTGTACATCTCATCTTAAGGATGCCACAAAGCCAATCGTAGGGCAGGGAGTGTAGCAGCCAACGATCGTCTTAAGCAACACCAAAGAGGGCAAAATCAATCGATCACTACATGGCAGGACTCGCTGCATTTCAATCCACGGTGTACAGACCCCCTCGGAGATGGTTTTAAACTTTTATATCGTGCACAGTCTGCTCGTGCTATCTGCTCCCCTGGCTCCAGCACAGGGTGAAAGCACAATTAAAGACACACAAAAGGACTAAGAAGTATCTTAGGTAGCTCTTATTTAAAAGCGTACAATTGATAGCACACTGGGGAGATCCTGGTCACACAAAGGGAGCAGTGTAGGACCGTCTGAGCTTGCTTTTGTAAATTGGGGCCGTTACCTTATGAGAATATTTGCACTCAAATCATTACACTCCATTGTTCTGTGATACTCTCTTCCCTCCCCTGCCCCCGTCTCATTCTTAAACGTAATCTGCTCAAGAAGCACCAGTAACTGTGTCTCAGTGGGTCTCTCTCTCTCTCTCGCCTTTAAGTCGGAAGGTCGTGGGGTCGAGCCCCCACTCCAGAGACTCGAGCCCCGTAATCCAGGGCCGACACTCCCCCCCAGTGCCCAGTGGACTGAGGGAGCGCCGCGTTGTCTGAGGTGCCGTCTCTCGGATGAGACGTTAAACCGCCTGCCCCTCTCTCAGGCGGGACGTAAAAGATCCCGCGGTCACTATTTCGAAGAAGAGCAGGGGGGAGTTCTCCCCGGTGTCCTGGGGCCGATATTTATCCCTCAACCAACATCACTAAAAAAAAAACCCAGATGATCTGGTCATTATCACATCGCTGTTTGTGGGATCTTGCTGTGCGCAAATTGGCTGCCGCGTTTCCTACATTACAACAGTGACCGCACTTCAAAAAAGTAATTCATTGGCTGTAAAGCGCTTTGGGATGTCCTGAGGTTGTGAAAGGCGCTGTATAAATGAAAATCCTTTCTTTCCTTCCTGTACCCCAGTGTTATACAGGGAGAGGCTGGTACTCCCCACTGCTTCAGACAGGGTGGTGATGCCCACCGTGGTCGAATAGCCATCTGCTGTGCACCATCGAGGCCCACGCAATGAACAGCGCCCACTTGGACAAGTTACTGGACAGCAACTATAGAACCAAAACAGCACACCCTCCCCTTCGAAAAAAGGAAAGAAAGAATTTGCATTTATATAGCGCCTTTCACAACCTCAGGACGTCCCAAAGCGCTTTACAGCCAGTGAAGTACTTTTTTTGAAGTGTGGTCACTGTTGTAATGTAGGAAACGCAGCAGCCAATTGCACACAGCAAGATCCCACAAACAGCGATGTGATAAATGACCAGATCATCTGGTTTTTTTTTAAGTGATGTTGGTTGAGGGATAAATATTGGCCCCAGGACACCGGGGAGAACTCTTCTTCGAAACAGCGGCCGTGGGGTCTATTGCATCCCACCTGAGAGGGGCAGACGGGGGGGGCCCTCAGTTTAACGTCTCATCCGAAAGACGGCACCTCCGACAGTGCGGCACTCCCTCAGTACTGACCCTCCGACAGCGCGGCACTCCCTCAGTACTGACCCTCCGACAGTGCGGCACTCCCTCAGTACTGACCCTCCGACAGTGCAGCGCTCCCTCAGTACTGACCCTCCGACAGCGCGGCGCTCCCTCAGTACTGACCCTCCGACAGCGCGGCGCTCCCTCAGTACTGACCCTCCGACAGCGCGGCGCTCCCTCAGTACTGACCCTCCGACAGCGCGGCGCTCCCTCAGTACTGACCCTCCGACAGCGCGGCGCTCCCTCAGTACTGACCCTCCGACAGCGCGGCGCTCCCTCAGTACTGACCCTCCGACAGCGCGGCGCTCCCTCAGTACTGACCCTCCGACAGCGCGGCGCTCCCTCAGTACTGACCCTCCGACAGTGCGGCGCTCCCTCAGTACTGGGCACCGGGGGGAGTGTCGGCCTGGGATCTGTGCTCGAGTCTCTGGAGTGGGGCTCGAGCCCAGGACCCTTCTGACTCAGGAGCGAGAGAGAGAGAGAGAGTGAGACCCCTGAGCCAGGGCTGACACCTAAAGGGAGGGGATTATTAACCTTCTAGAGGGAGCAAAATTGGCACAAAGCAGCTTAATTCTGGGCCACACCTGATTAATTAAGGAAAGGAGAGGTTTAGGGCACGACAACAATGATGTAATGAAACATCCTGTACCCAAAAGGTTCAAACATCACTGGCACAATTAATACCCATTGTGCCATGCAATGCCACCTGTTGCATTCTGACAAGCTGAGTATGGGATATTCCTGGATGGGCACAGGACAGCCTTGATCCAAACCTAATGCAAGTGGGCACTGATCGCTGGCTACTCGATGAAACACTTCCTCCCCTGAAGCTGGGTGTGGATGCAGGCACCGGTGGACCCATCACCGCCCTGCCTCAAGTGAGCGCCCAGGCAGTGAGTGTGGGCGAGCTATCCGGCCATGTGGGGCAGCCAAAGGTGGCGTAGCCCATTCGTGGGGGGGCTGCGGGGAGGGGGGACGAAGAGTTACAAGGCAGTGAGCAGAACTTGGGATCCTGCCTGATAATTGCCCATCCCTGATTGGGGACAGAGAGAGAGACAGACAGAGAGAGAGACGGGGACAGAGAGAGAGACAGAGAGAGAGAGACGGGGACAGAGAGAGAGAGACAGAGAGAGAGAGACGGGGACAGAGAGAGAGACAGAGAGAGAGAGACGGGGACAGAGAGAGAGACAGAGAGAGAGAGACGGGGACAGAGAGAGAGACAGAGAGAGGAGAGACGGGGACAGAGAGAGAGACAGAGAGAGAGAGACGGGGACAGAGAGAGAGACAGAGAGAGAGAGACGGGGACAGAGAGAGAGACAGAGAGAGAGAGACGGGGACAGAGAGAGAGACAGAGAGAGAGAGACGGGGACAGAGAGAGAGACAGAGAGAGAGAGACGGGGACAGAGAGAGAGACAGAGAGAGAGAGACGGGGACAGAGAGAGAGACAGAGAGAGAGAGACGGGGACAGAGAGAGAGACAGAGAGAGAGAGACGGGGACAGAGAGAGAGACAGAGAGAGAGAGACGGGGACAGAGAGAGAGACAGAGAGAGAGAGACGGGGACAGAGAGAGAGACAGAGAGAGAGAGACGGGGACAGAGAGAGAGACAGAGAGAGAGAGACGGGGACAGAGAGAGAGACAGAGAGAGAGAGACGGGGACAGAGAGAGAGACAGAGAGAGAGAGACGGGGACAGAGAGAGAGACAGAGAGAGAGAGACGGGGACAGAGAGAGAGACGGGGACAGAGAGAGAGACGGGGACAGAGAGAGAGACGGGGACAGAGAGAGACAGAGAGAGAGACGGGGACAGAGAGAGACAGAGAGAGAGACGGGGACAGAGAGAGACAGAGAGAGAGACGGGGACAGAGAGAGACAGAGAGAGAGACGGGGACAGAGAGAGACAGAGAGAGAGACGGGGACAGAGAGAGACAGAGAGAGAGACGGGGACAGAGAGAGACAGAGAGAGAGACGGGGACAGAGAGAGACGGGGACAGAGAGAGACAGAGAGAGAGACGGGGACAGAGAGAGACAGAGAGAGAGACGGGGACAGAGAGAGACAGAGAGAGAGACGGGGACAGAGAGAGACAGAGAGAGAGACGGGGACAGAGAGGGACAGAGAGAGAGACGGGGACAGAGAGAGACAGAGAGAGAGACGGGGACAGAGAGAGACAGAGAGAGAGACGGGGACAGAGAGAGACAGAGAGAGAGACGGGACAGAGAGAGACAGAGAGAGAGAGAGAGACGGGGACAGAGAGAGACAGAGAGAGAGAGAGAGACGGGGACAGAGAGAGAGACAGAGACAGAGAGAGAGACGGGGACAGAGAGAGAGACGGGGACAGAGAGAGACAGAGACAGAGAGAGAGACGGGGACAGAGAGAGAGACAGAGAGAGAGACGGGGACAGAGAGAGAGACGGGGACAGAGAGAGACGGGACAGAGAGAGACGGGGACAGAGAGAGAGACGGGGACAGAGAGAGACGGGGACAGAGAGAGAGACGGGGACAGAGAGAGACAGAGAGAGAGACGGGGACAGAGAGAGACAGAGAGAGAGACGGGGACAGAGAGAGACAGAGAGAGAGACGGGGACAGAGAGACAGAGACAGAGAAGAGAGGGGAGAGGGGCAGAGAGAGGGGGGAGAGGGACAGAGAGAGGGGGGAGAGGGACAGAGAGAGGGGGGAGAGGGACAGAGAGAGGGGGGAGAGGGACAGAGAGAGGGGGGAGAGGGACAGAGAGAGGGGGGAGAGGGACAGAGAGAGGGGGAGAGGGACAGAGAGAGGGGGGAAGAGGGACAGAGAGAGGGGGGAGAGGGACAGAGAGAGGGGGGAGAGGGACAGAGAGAGGGGGGAGAGGGACAGAGAGAGGGGGGAGAGGGACAGAGAGAGTGGGGGGAGAGGGACAGAGAGAGGGGGGAGAGGGACAGAGAGAGGGGGAGAGGGACAGAGAGAGGGGGGGAGAGGGACAGAGAGAGGGGGAGAGGACAGAGAGAGGGGGAGAGGGACAGAGAGAGGGGGAGAGGGACAGAGAGAGGGGGGAGAGGGACAGAGAGAGGGGGGAGAGGGACAGAGAGAGGGGGGAGAGGGACAGAGAGAGGGGGGAGAGAGGGACAGAGAGAGGGGGGAGAGGGGACAGAGAGAGGGGGGAGAGGGACAGGAGAGAGGGGGGAGAGGGACAGAGAGAGGGGGGAGAGGGACAGAGAGAGGGGGGAGAGGGACAGAGAGAGGGGGGGAGGAGAGGACAGAGAGAGGGGGGGAGAGGGAAGAGAGAGGGGGGAGAGGGACAGAGAGAGGGGGGAGAGGGACAGAGAGAGGGGGGAGAGGGACAGAGAGAGGGGGGAGAGGGACAGAGAGAGGGGGGAGAGGGACAGAGAGAGGGGGGAGAGGGACAGAGAGAGGGGGGAGAGGGACAGAGAGAGGGGGGGAGAGGGACAGAGAGAGGGGGGGAGAGGGACAGAGAGAGGGGGGAGAGGGACAGAGAGAGGGGGGAGAGGGACAGAGAGAGGGGGGAGAGGGACAGAGAGAGGGGGGAGAGGGACAGAGAGAGGGGGGAGAGGGACAGAGAGAGGGGGGAGAGGACAGAGAGAGGGGGGAGAGGGACAGAGAGAGGGGGGAGAGGGACAGAGAGAGGGGGGGAGAGGGACAGAGAGAGGGGGAGAGGGGACAGAGAGAGGGGGGAGAGGGACAGAGAGAGGGGGGAGAGGGACAGAGAGAGGGGGGGAGAGGGACAGAGAGAGGGGGGAGAGGGACAGAGAGAGGGGGGAGAGGGACAGAGAGAGGGGGGGGAGAGGGACAGAGAGAGGGGGGAGAGGGACAGAGAGAGGGGAGAGGGACAGAGAGAGGGGGGAGGAGGGACAGAGAGGGGGGAGAGGGACAGAGAGAGGGGGAGAGGGACAGAGAGAGGGGGGGAGAGGGACAGAGAGAGGGGGAGAGGGGACAGAGAGAGGGGGAGAGGGACAGAGAGAGGGGGAGAGGGACAGAGAGAGGGGGGGAGAGGGACAGAGAGAGGGGGGAGAGGGACAGAGAGAGGGGGGAGAGGGCAGAGAGAGGGGGGAGAGAGGGACAGAGAGAGGGGGGAGAGGGACAGAGAGAGGGGGGAGAGGGACAGAGAGAGGGGGGAGACGGGACAGAGAGGGGGGGGAGAGGGACAGAGAGGGGGGGGGAGAGGGACAGAGAGGGGGGGGGGGGAGAGAGGGACAGAGAGGGGGGGGAGAGGGACAGAGAGGGGGGGGAGAGGGACAGAGAGGGGGGAGAGGGACAGAGAGAGGGGGACAGAGAGGGGGGATGTACACTGCTCTTCCTCGATGTGGATGCTGTAAATAATTGCTACACTGACCACGATTGTCAGCTTTTAATTTTTCCGCGGGAGGGCACATAATGGCGCTGAACCTCCCTTTAAAAGCTCACCAAGCAGGTCTTGCGGGAGGTGAAGAGCAGAAACACACTCAGTTACACACCAGTAACACACTCAGTTACACACCAGAAACACACTCAGTTACACACCAGAAACACACTCAGTTACACACCAGAAACACACTCAGTTACAACACCAGTAACACACTCAGTTACACACCAGAACACACTCAGTTACCACCAGAAACACACTCAGTTACAACACACAGTAACACACTCAGTTACACACTCAGTAACAA